>NC_079164.1:15522721-15567721 GCF_947568905.1 Ostrea edulis | reverse complement strand
TATCAGTTTTTGAGTTACAAGTGAGATACAGCACTCACAATTCTTTGTCATGTAAACAAGGCTCGTGTTTCGTTTTTGTTTACATATAGATTGCTTATTAGAAAATAGCATGTTTAAAATAAAATGATTTGTGCAAAACACTAGAATTGTGAGCTCTGTATCTCCCATATACCTCGACAACTGATATTCAAAGTTTTGTTGACCATTAGAAACATCTTAGCTATGCATTCTAAACATTAAAATCGGAAAAATAGACTTTGAAAATTTTCAGCTCATATCGTGTCCATGCCCCTTAAAGAATTGGCCGATATTCAGGGAGGACCAGTTTTCTGAGGGGCCCTTTTGGAAAAGTTTCACTGTATACATAAAGGATGCTCTACAAAATACAAGTGCAAACATAATTATAATGTTTGCAAATAAAAGAAGCTTAAGACTTAGAAGGAATATTCAATTTACAATTCCAAGTTTTTACATGACAATGTGCTTCCATTTTTTCTTGATGACTGAATCAGTACTTCCTTTAATAAGTAAAATGTGTTCTAACATTCTTCTCCACTGACTCGGCTCAATTTCTACTCTAATGAATCATTTTATTGTGTTAAAACAATGATAAAGCATACCTTCTCCAGTGTTGTAGTAAACGTTTTACAACCTCTTCTTGTCAAGAGAAACTTGGCCTTGAGGTAATGAAAGAATGATATGGTTAGACAAAGTCTCTCATAACAGTATTTTTTGTTCCCCAGTTATACCAGACCCCGCCCACCATTATATGGGCTATGTCTGTGTCAGATGTGGCTGATGTCCAAGGGGATAAGGTATTTGCTGAGACTCTGGGACCTCTGCTTGGAAGCAAGGATGAAATCAAAGGTAAGAAGCCATCTTGAACATTCGTATTCATGCAAATCTGAAAGAGACCAGTTCAAAAAAGCCAAGTTTGGTTTCATTTTTTCACTTTTCTCCCATAATTTATTGTTAAAAGAATTTGTTGAATAAATTTGCAATGAGACCAACTTGAAGATATATGTATTGTATACAAAAGAATTTTTTATGCTGTTTCATTTTTGCCCACTATGTTATGTTTTTTATACGTCTGCATATAAATGCGGGTGTATCATGTACTGGTTTAGCGGTGCCCTATTTTTCTGTAGACAAGTTTATGATAAGGTTTTATGTTTCAGAAACAGCAATTTGTGTTGTTTCTGTTGAAAGGTCTGCAATAACATTTAGGGCCCCGTCATATGGCAGTAGAATACCTGATGGATAGATTCATTGCGGGGTCCATTTTGACCTGCAGTTTTCTGGTGTTTTATCTTTTAGAGACAGTAACTTGTGTTGTGTCTGTTGATAGATCAATGATATTGTTTTATGTTTTAGGAACAGTAACTTGTGTTTGTTTACAGATTTGTTATACTGGGGGGGGGGGGGGGGGGGGGGGGTGTTCAGAGACAGTAACTTGTGTTTGTTTACAGGTTTGTTATACTGGGGGGGGGGGGGGGGGGTGTTCAGAGACAGTAACTTGTGTTTGTTTACAGGTTTGTTATACTGGGGGGGGGGGGGTGTTCAGAGACAGTAACTTGCGTTTGTTTGTTTACATATTTGTTATAGGGGGGGGGGGGGGGGTTCAGAGACAGTAACTTGTGTTTGTTTACAGGTTTGTTATACTGGGGGGGGGGGGGGGGGGGGGTGTTCAGAGACAGTAACTTGTGTTTGTTTACAGGTTTGTTATACTGGGAGGGGGGGGGGGGTTTCAGAGACAGTAACTTGTGTTTGTTTACAGGTTTGTTATACTGGGGGGGGGGGGGGGGTCAGAGACAGTAACTTGTGTTTGTTTACAGATTTGTTATACTGGGGGGGGGGGGGGGGGGGGGGGTTCAGAGACAGTAACTTGTGTTTGTTTACAGGTTTGTTATACTGGGTGAGGGGGGGGGGGGGGGTTCAGAGACAGTAACTTGTGTTTGTTTACAAATTTGTTATACTGGGGGGGGGTTCAGGGACAGTAACTTGTGTTTGTTTACAGGTTTGTTATACTGGGTTGGTTTGGGTTTTTTTTGGTTCAGAGACAGTAACATTTGTTGTGTCTGTTGACAGGTTTACTTACTGTGCCCATCCCACCAGACATTAAACCAGAAAATCTCACTCTGGTAAACGAAACAAAAGTTGTAAACTCTATAACAGCATTTAACAAATCCAACAAATTCCAGCTTGAGCAGGTGTTCTTGAGGACACTGACTAAATCTGATGCCCATGAGCTCAAGGCCTACGAAGGTGAGGTCTCATGTTCTGCAAAGAGTGTGGGTGAAGGTCGAAGGAGATCTGTAGACACTAACATGCATGTCAATCAATTCGACACATTCTGTGTGGGATGAGGTCCAGATCATTGTTGTCTGTTGACACTAACATGCATGCAGGAATATGTTTATTTAGGCTAGTTGTCTTAGCTTTGTTAGAATTAAAATTGAGAGAAGTTTGTATGGGAAACCACATACATTTTAACACTGCAATAGCAAAACTACAGGGACCATTTCAAAACTGCTTTGTTACATACTGCAGGTGTGCTGATATCATTGTGTTTTTATTCTGTAGGTGTGCTGATATCATTGTGTTTTTATACTGTAGGTGTGCTGATATCAGTAGTGTATTTTTTCTGTAGGTGTGCTGATATCAGTAGTGTTTTTATTCTGTAGGTGTGCTGATGTTAGTGGGTTTTTATTCTGTAGGTGTGCTGATATCAGTGGTGTATTTTTTCTGTAGGTGTGTTGATATCAGTGTGTTTTTATTCTGTTGGTGTGCTGATATCAGTGGTGTTTTTATTCTGTAGGTGTGCTGATATCAGTAAGGTTTACATACTGTAGATGTGCTGATATCATTGTGTTTTTATTCTGTTGGTGTGCTGATATCAGTGGTGTTTTTATTCTGTAGGTGTGCTGATATCAGTAAGGTTTACATACTGTAGGTGTGCTGATATCAGTAGTGTTTTTATTCTGTAGGTGTGCTGATATCATTGTGTTTTTATTCTGTAGGTGTGCTGATATCAGTAGTGTTTTTATTCTGTAGGTGTGCTGATATCAGTGTGTTTTTATTCTGTAGGTGTGCTGATATCAGTGTGTTTTTATTCTGTAGGTGTGCTGATATCAGTGTGTTTTTATTCTGTAGGTGTGCTGATATCAGTAGTGTTTTTATTCTGTAGGTGTGCTGATGTTAGTGGGTTTTTATTCTGTAGGTGTGCTGATATCAGTAAGGTTTACATACTGTAGATGTGCTGATATCATTGTGTTTTTATTCTGTTGGTGTGCTGATATCAGTGGTGTTTTTATTCTGTAGGTGTGCTGATATCAGTAAGGTTTACATACTGTAGGTGTGCTGATATCAGTAGTGTTTTTATTCTGTAGGTGTGCTGATATCATTGTGTTTTTATTCTGTAGGTGTGCTGATATCAGTAGTGTTTTTATTCTGTAGGTGTGCTGATATCAGTGTGTTTTTATTCTGTAGGTGTGCTGATATCAGTGTGTTTTTATTCTGTAGGTGTGCTGATATCAGTGTGTTTTTATTCTGTAGGTGTGCTGATATCAGTAGTGTTTTTATTCTGTAGGTGTGCTGATGTTAGTGGGTTTTTATTCTGTAGGTGTGCTGATATCAGTGGTGTATTTTTTCTGTGGGTGTGCTGATATCAGTAGTGTTTTTATTCTGTAGGTGTGCTGATATCAGTGGGTTTTTATTCTGTAGGTGTGCTGATATCAGTGGGTTTTTATTCTGTAGGTGTGCTGATATCAGTAGTGTTTTTATTCTGTAGGTGTGCTGATATTGTGTTTTTATTCTGTAGGTGTGCTGATATTAGTGGGTTTTTATTCTGTAGGTGTGCTGATATCAGTGGTGTATTTTTTCTGTAGATGTGCTGATATCAGTAAGGTTTACATACTGTAGGTGTGCTGATATCAGTGGTGTATTTTTTCTGTAGGTGTGTTGATATCAGTTTGTTTTTATTCTGTAGGTGTGCTGATATCAGTAGTGTTTTTATTCTGTAGGTGTGCTGATATTGTGTTTTTATTCTGTAGGTGTGCTGATATCAGTGGTGTATTTTTTCTGTAGATGTGCTGATATCAGTAAGGTTTACATATTGTAGGTGTGCTGATATCAGTGGTGTATTTTTTCTGTAGGTGTGCTGATATCAGTTTGTTTTTATTCTGTAGGTGTGCTGATATCAGTGGTGTATTTTTTCTGTAGGTGTGCTGATATCAGTGTGTTTTTATTCTGTAGGTGTGCTGATATCAGTAGTGTTTTTATTCTGTTGGTGTGCTGATATCAGTGTGTTTTTATTCTGTAGGTGTGCTGATATCAGTAAGGTTTACATACATTTATCTTATAAGTGTGCTTACATGACACTAAATGTCCAGCCATGACGTTTTGTGTTAAGTTTTTGATATGCTAAGATAAATACACATACAATTTCAGATTATAATTTCATGTATTTGTTCCTCATATTAAGAAAACATGACCACGGTATAAGGAGAGATTGGGTGTAACTGATTTTGTTTATAAGCATTGTACTGTTCCCAACATTAGCAAAACACTTGTAAGCTTACAATATATTTGTAGACATCATTAGATGAAGAAGATTTTATGCTTGGTTGTTTATCTTTTAGCAAAGAATATGACAGAGGTTAAATTTTGGCATTACATGCGATTCCTTAGATGTTGTACAGTATGCTGTATGTGAAATCCAGTTTCTACAAGTGTGTTTTTAGAGAGATGAAAATGAAATATTTCAATTAAAATCTTGTAAGGGTTGTATGACGCTGTAAAATCCAGCAATGGCTAAACCAACTGTAGGAGCATCATGGAGCTTAAGTTTCTGAACTTTTTCAGATTTCTGCATTGCATACTAACACTTTCAGAGGATGGTATTGGTCAAAGCATGGATAACTAAATGTACTAAACTCTTCAGCATGTACTGTGTTCGATGATGCATGACCTTTATTCACTATATGTAGGTCTTCTAACTACTTCGGTGCCCCGCGTCATCCGTGAAGGTCAATTACAGATCAGACGACTCACGAGCATGACAAAGGAAATTGACTACTTCAGTCGGCTCCAGAAAATGCAGCTTGAATATGTGTTCCTTTGGTTCATTGCAAAAACTGGGTTTGCAAAGGAGAGTCATTATGGATACAAAGGTTAGTTGACTACAGCCTGTTGTAAGACTCCAAATAATAGTCTGATGTAAGACTCTGAATAATAATCTGATATAAGACTACAAATAATAATCTGATGTAAGACTCTGAATAATAATCTGATGTAAGACTACAAATAATAATCTGATGTAAGACTCTGAATAATAATCTGATGCAAGACTCCAAATAATAAATCTGATGTAAGACTCCAAATAATAATCTGATGTAAGACTTCAAATAATAATCTGATGTAAGACTCCAAATAATAATCTGATGTAAGACTCCAAATAATAATCTGATGTAAGACTCCGAATAATAATCTGATGTAAGACTCCAAATAATAATCTGATGTAAGACTCCAAATAATAATCTGATGTAAGACTCCAAATAATAATCTGATGTAAGACTCTGAATAATAATCTGATGTAAGACTCCAAATAATAATCTGATGTAAGACTTCAAATAATAATCTGATGTAAGACTCCAAATAATAATCTGATGTAAGACTCCAAATAATAATCTGATGTAAGACTCCAAATAATAATCTGATGTAAGACTCTGAATAATAATCTGATGTAAGACTCCAAATAATAATCTGATGTAAGACTCCAAATAATAATCTGATGTAAGACTCCAAATAATAATCTGATGTAAGACTACAAATAATAGTTTCATGTAAGAATCCAAATAATAGTCTCATGTGAGGCTGATTGAGAAATCGAATCACTTCTCGATTATTTCAGTACACGTGTAAGAAATGATAGGAAGATGTTGTAACTATATCTGCTGTGAGAGATGATTGGCTGGAATTTTGAACAATTAATGCAGTAAGTCGGGGTGTTTAGTGCATGCAGGAAGACGTCTCGATGTGTTAATAACATCTACCAAAACACGTCTATTGCATCGTTAGATAACGGGGATTGGTTTGTATGTGAAACTGTGAACATATTTATGTGTGTAATGTAGCATGAAGAGGTTGAATGTAAGTGTACATGTAGTCTCAGGGACAGGCAAGACTTCCTAACATTTTCCGTTATATTTAAGGCAGATCTAATCTTCTTGTGTGTGTGTAGAAACTCTGTTTATATAAAGATATTGCTTATGAGGAGGAATTTGTTTATAAACCTTTACCATATCTGTCATTAATCTTTGTAAGAAGTACAGAATTATCTATAAGCGATATCTATTCCTCTTTGTCAATTTCCTGATTACAATATGATTTCTTTGTAGATTAGTAAGTAAAATTTTATGTGTTCTGACTTGAGTAAAATTGCTGATTAATGTAAACCATAACACACAGCTATGTCAGATACAAGTAATGTTCACACAAAAATACAAATTTATCAAACCACATCACACAGCTATGTCAGATACAAGTAATGTTCACACAAAAATACAAATTTATCAAAATAAAATTTAACAATGCAGAATGTTTTGTTGAAAGAGTTTAATCAAGTATATGGCCTTATTCATTTATGTGAAGAATTTGATAGTAAGGGTCTGAATTAAATGTTAATGTCCCCAGGAACTCCTTTAATTTGTACATCAGAAAAGATCAATGGTTTTCTCATACTTTAAGACATGTTTTCCCATGTGTTTATGAAAACATAAATCTATGTCACAAATGCATAGTTATATATTTGATTTTCATTGACCAGAGTGCATCCCTGTTGAATAAGTTTGTTGTTTAAACTCAAATCACTGACAGTGTACCAAGTGATGAGGGTACACAGGAAATTTTGGATTTTTTGGGGGATGAAAAAAAAAACCCATTAAAATCAAAGAGCCAAAATTTCCTTTGATATGAATTATAGATGCTTTAAATCCTTAAAAAAATATAGCTCCAACATTTTAAATTACATGCACTGCATTGAGAAAATCACTGACACTAAAATTACCCAATGTAACATATCTCATTTAATATTCCCATCCTAGTTGCAATTACATATTAATGGTCAACCAAAAAAACACTGTTTACCATGCATTTGCACACGTTGAAAAATGATTTTTTACATTGTGACTGCTAGTTTTGATTGTATGTACATCATAAGTTTTGGTGTTTTGCAAAGTACGAATATTTCTTACACAAAATGGAAAAAAATTGTGACAAAATAAAATAATATAAAATGCTGAACTTTTTAAAAATAATCTTAAGGGATTCCAAATTTGTATAGGTCATCTTATCCACTTCATGGCCGATGGAGGTTTCCAGGATCTAAATATAAACCTCCTGGGATATTTCAACAACTGTCAGTTTCCTAACGTCGTATACAAAGCACTGAGTTGCTTTAAGTGTTCTTCAAGAGGATCACAGATCTGTTCTCTGGGTCAAGAGGTAAGTCGTATCCAAAATTTCTGTGGTGGATCCCAGTGATGTGTAGTGATTTTAAAACGATTGTCGCCGATGATCGATTGTCAGTCGTTTCATATGTGGGTTGGTTATGAGTAGAAGAAGACCCCTATTGATTTTGAGGTCCAAAGGTCAAGGGTCAACCCACTCTGGACATAGGAAGATACTGTCTGCTCAATATCTTGAGAACCCTTTCCTTGACAGACATTAAACTTGGTACACTGATACATTGTAAGGAGTAGATAACCACTATAGATTTTGAGGTTACATGGTCAAAGGTCAAACTGGACATAGGAATATGCTGACTGCTCAATGTCTTGCAAACCCTTTGCTTGACAGATATCAAACTTGGTACACTGGTACATCTTAAAAAGAAGATGATCTCTATTGATTTTGAAGTCATGTGGTCAAAGGTCAAGGGTCATATTGGACATAGGAAGAATATTTCACTCACATGAAGACGTTACCATTGGCGATGAAGCGCTGCAAAATTTAGGCCTATGCTCAGCGCTTATGGCCATTGAACAGGGAGGGATCTTTATCGTGTCACATTTTCTGTGTCATGGGTGTCAAATTTTCCGATCTCATCCGAAGGACCGCCCCATTTATTCGCTTCTTACAACAAGCAAGGGGTACT
The DNA here is from genome assembly GCF_947568905.1 of Ostrea edulis. Taxonomy (NCBI): domain Eukaryota; kingdom Metazoa; phylum Mollusca; class Bivalvia; order Ostreida; family Ostreidae; genus Ostrea; species Ostrea edulis. Next base: position 15,559,566 of record NC_079164.1, on the reverse strand, counting down.
GAGGACTAATCTAAATCGGATCGACAGTTAACGACAAATTCACAAAAGGTTTTTGGTGATCATTAATTATGTGTTTTTATTAAAATTGAAGAAAATACTAATTATATAAAGCAATACATTGGAGATTTCAAAATTGGACATGTCCCTAACAATATGTATAGATCTGAATCGAAAGTTTGTAGAAATGAAACTATAATTCTTTAAAAATATCTAATGAATTAATGTTGCAAAGTGCATGTATTAGGTATGAAGAAAATGAAGTCTTTAAAACCTGAAATACTTCTTATTTACTGTAAACTATATCAGCAAAGTTGAAAAATGTTAAGTTAATGTGGTAAACAAATGATATCTGATGATTTTAGATCTTTATTTTTAGGCGCTCGCTTTTTAAAATCACACTTAATTCAATTAAAATTATTTATATTTCTTGTATTCGCTCGCCTCATAATTTTTATCTCCAAAATAAAAAATAATATTTGTAAAATAATTTCGCCCTCTCGCCTCACTTTTTTTGTTTGAAAATCCGAAGAACTATTTTACAAATTGGTGTGGCCTAACAATGATTTCTAGATAGTAAAGAAGTTTGCATGAGCTCAGGAGACTGTTAAGGCCCATGGGCCTCTTGTTATTTCACATACTCTATCACAGACACTGAGTGTCACCATTTCATTCTCTTTATGCCTCTGGAATTAAAGATTCGGGGGGCATCTTGTTTTGACCTGTCCGTCTGTCTGTGGCAAAATACTTTTAACCTTGGTCATATCTTTAACACCATGAGAGATATACCTTTCATTATTGGAATGCTTATTCCTTGTGGCAAGACCTTTCCATTATCACCAAAACCTATGACCTGGTGACCTTAACATTGACCTTTGACCTGTTTTCAGAAAATTCTAATATAAGCCATATCTTTCAAATGTTAGAGATACTGTTTTTATATCAAGCATGTGCATTTTTTGTGAGAAGACCTCTCCAACAATACCAGATTTGTTGACCTTGTGACCTTGACCTAGTTTTTGGAAACTTAACCTTGGTTATATCTTTCAACTTGTAAAAGATACTGTTTTTATATTAAGCATGTGCATTTTTTTGTAAAAAGACTTTTCCAATAATATCAGATTTGTTGACCTTGACATTGACCTAGTTTTTGGAAAGTTTCAAAAAAACTTTAACCTTGGTCATATCTTTTACAACATAAGAAGTACAGCTTCTATATTTGGCATGTGTATTCCTTGTGGTATAACCTTTCCATTGGTACCAAAATCTCTGACCTGTTAACCTTTACATTGACCTTTGACTAACTTTTAGAAAATTCTAAAAATAAACCATATCTTTTAAACCACAAGTCACTGCTTTCATATTTAGCATGGCCATTTCTTGGGAGAAGATCTTTCAATAGTTACAAAATTTGAAATCGACTTCTGACCCACTTTGAAAATTATTCACTAAAATGTTGTAATCTGGGGGCATCAGTGTTTCACAAACACATTTTGGTTAGGGATTTTGGGGGTTTTTTTAAGGGGGGGGGATACTTTAAAATCTTTTTTCTAGCTACGGTCTCTTTCATTAAAATGGTGGGTTGGAAAGGGAAAACAATTGATATTTCAATCATGACCTTATATAGAATGTGTCTTCTGTGATTGAGAAGGAGGAAGGGGACATGTATTGCTCTGGCAGTACTCTCAGAGTGCTTGTTATAACTGCTATTATCTAATGTTATGCTGTCATAGGACACTTGATACCAAAAAAAGAATGGATGCATGGGTTAATATATATTGTTTGGCCTAGATTGGTTATAATAAGTACAAGTATAAAATTCCTTTTAAAAAAAGAAGGTGCCGGTACTTGTAAATTTTCTGTGATGGTCAAATGTTGAAATATATTACCCCTCCTAATAAAACTCTGTACAAATTTTCCCGACTGTTTTGGACTAAATTGAGAAATCATGAGAAAAAATTACATTCCTTACAGTAAATTGTATTAATTTTACCACAGGAGTCTGAAGTTTTATTAATTAGATTAGAATAAAATAGAAATCTGGAAAAAAAATTATTCAAATAGAAGATGTATATTTTTTTCCAGATTGGATAATTTTTTCCCAGATTTCTATTTTAATTTAATTGATAAAACTTCAGACTCCTGTGATTTTACTTACAAACACATAAATTTAATTTTCATTTTTCATCATTTTTAAAATAAGTTTGTTTGTAGCATGTGTTAAATCTGTGTAAGGTTATTTCACTGATGTTAACACTGATTTTTTTCCAGGTAATGCAAAGGATTCTTAGCCATGGTTTCACCAATCGAGATATCAAAATCCAAAGTTTGACCCCTAATGAGTTAACCACAATAATTAACGATGCAGCCTCCTCAGTACTGAATATTGTTGATATCTGTATAAAAAATTTTGGACGTGACAAAGTGCTGTACTAAAACCAGGTTACAGAACTGTTCAAAAAGAAAACTTTACACAGATTTGTGCTGTTTATGTCTGAATGCAGAATGGTGAAGCTGTGCATTCACCGGATATTACGGATTGATGCAGTTGCCAGATTGTCGTACATGGATTTATTTTTACACAGTATTAGATAACTCCAGGGAAGGGATAAGTGGGTAGTTGTTATGGTAAACAGACTGATTAATCCTTCATCTCATTAATTATCCATTCTACTTAATCACAGTCTCATTATAACATGGAGTTCTTTTCTGTGGTACAAAACCTGATCATCCTTGTATTGTGCATACCTTTATGCCGACTTTATTTGTGTATAGATTTTTTTAACGTATTTTTTTTTACATTCAGTACATTGTTTTGTGGATGTTTTCGTGTTCAGTTTGGGAGTATGTTGGATTTTTTTCCCCCTTACATTAATTACTCATTTGATACTACATTTATAATGTGATGACAGAAACTAAATTTTAATTTTTGTTCCAAGTTAATATCCTTTTGTTTTAACTGACCCAGAAATCCTAATGAAACTGATGTATATTCAATAGTCAGTATATAGTGTGATGTCTCCCCAGGTTTCCACTCAGTAGTGATGGAGTGAGTCTTAGATACCAGTACATTAGTGCATGTTGAGTACTGTAGTCCTTAGAATGTAGGAGAGTTGTAAGAGTTCAGGTAACAAAGGTAACAAGACGAGGCTTATATTTATTACAGCCCGACATTCACATTTCTTGTTTGTTTCTCTATCTGTTGATATCATCACAGGCAAAGTGACATTGCCATTTTTTTTTTTTTTGGTAACATCATTACCTGGATTGGTAATCAAAATGATGACTTGTTGTGCAAGTCCTGTTTTGGGTTTTTTTTTTTTTTTTGTTGCGCTGGATGATGCTATTTTCCTTTGTATAGGTATTGTAATTGTTTTCTGTTGAAGTTTTCCACATCTGTTTTGCCTATTACTTTGGTGAATAACTGTAGTACAGGGCTACTGTTATGTTATCAGAGTGATTTATATTGTCAAGTTAATGAATGCTTCTGGTGAAATTAAAAAAACCAGTCTGTACGTGCAAAAAAAATGATATACACCAATCATGAGAGACTGAGTATTGATTAACTATTGTGTTACTATCATGTACAGTTATTTCTAGACTGCGTTGTAAGTGTAGATATTGTGTATAGTAAAACATGGTTTGTAGCGAACCTCCAGGGCCAGCAAAAAAACAGTTCGTTGTAACCAAACTTTGTTATATCTAATGAAATTTTCGTTATTTTCCTTTCATAGTGGAATAAACAACACTTTGAAAGACGCATGAATTTTTTTAGCATGATCATTATGAGCATGTTGTACTGTATCATGATTCTGGGCTACATGGTAAATATAGATTTACTTTGTAGACTACATGTATTTACTTTTCAATTACCCTGTATCATCATATTACTTTTCAGGTACCTTGTACACCAGAATTTACTTTTCAATTTACTCAGATTAATGTACTTTTTAATTACTCGGTATTACCAGATTAATGTACTTTTTAGTGTACAGTAAAACACTATATTAAGGAAGCACCAGGAATGGCTATTTGTTCACTATAAGCATAATTCATTATATACTTTTGATACCACCACCACCCCTTTAACAAAGTTTATGGGGTACATAGGAATCACCTTGTCTATATGTCTGTCTGTCGATCCATGTGTTCCTCAATTTACAATAAATATGGACATCAGAAGCATGCACATGGCTTGCGTATTGCCAGATAGTGTGTCCTGACCCTGAACCAAGGTCATTTGGCCAAGATCAAGGTCATTGGAGAGAAAAAAATTGAAATCAATATCGTAGCCATAGCTTTGTAATAGAGAGACACTAGAAGTTCATGTTTAGTATAAAAGTTGATTATGGTCAGATAATGTGTCGTGCTACTATGGCCATCTGGCCAAAATTAAGGTCACTGACACATTTTTTTTAAGAATTTGAATTCATCCCATAACTTTGTTTTGGAATGACTGAAGAGGAAAGTATCAGTCTGCTAGGATAGCTTTGATTTATTTATATTTTGCGATCAATAATGAAAATATATTGTTTTACGGAATGTATATATACTTGTAGATTATTACTGTACAACTATTCAGTTTACATCAAGGGGTTGTAACTTGTGTGTCTGTGATATGTAAAAACAAAAAAATGTGTGTGATGAAAGATATTTTGCACTGGGTGTTTACTATGATCTGGAAATCCATTAAAGTCATATCAGTGGTAGTTATGTTTTGAGTTACCTCCCCTGGTCATCATATCTGGTTGAGTAGATGCCTTTGTACTTTTGTTGTGGCAGTTATAAAGCAACATCAACTATATAATGCACAGGTGATTGTTGATGTGAACAGAGATTCTATGATGGAATTCCACTTTTATTCTGTGATGTGATGGCCTAAAAAGAGGAACACTCATAAACTGTCAATTATTTATTTTCATTTTTTATCATGTTCATTACTCTGCCGAAAATTTGTTGTGTTTACATATCATTTGTCTACTTTGTGGTCATTGTTGGCAACACAGAAATCTGCAACACTAATCAAGTAGTCAGATTCATTTACTTCCTGCATCCTGGATGCGGTACAGTAGAGTCATGACACCTTACCACACTGAAAAGGGAATGACCTCATTTGGATTTTGTTTGGTTTTATATCTCTGTGGATGTAGGGATTTTGAATAGAAACAAATCCATATAAGGTCAAAAAAAATTTAGACTATAGTTTCTAAATTGACTGGTCTATTCCATGATTAGTAAAGCATGTAATTTTTCTTGTCACCAAACTTCATTAAGAATGTGAGTAAAAATTGAAAGGTTTTATTATTTAACTAGATATAAAAAGTAGAGAGAAGTCAATTAATTCAATATCAGATTTTTTTTCAATTCAAAGAAAGCATTCCCCTTTCAAGCATTAATAATTATGATTATTGTTTGCTATTTTATGAGGAGGAGACCTATTTCAAAAGCTTGTTACACTAGTGGCTATTCTGCTGCTTTACAATTTTGTAAATGAAAGCCCAGTTTTGTAGATGATTTCCCCTTTCTGTCCCCAGTGTGTGTCTTAGACATACTTACATCAGCATGTTAACAGTAAGAGAGTGCTTCTCCACTTATTTAGATTTGTTCCACTCCAGAACATTTATATGTAGTTAAGGAGGAATAACACACCATTACAGCTTTTCAAACAAAAGTATGCCATTGAAACTAAAAATAAGAATCAAAAATATATCATAAAATTCGTCAACTGGCTGGTTAGCTTGTCGGGTGGAGACATGATGGCACTTTGCAGATCAAGCGTTTGAGCGCCAACGGGGGTTAAAATTCCCTGCTGATTCAATTTTTCACCACATCATTATAGCACACTTTGCATGATCAATGTGTTGTACATCCTTAACTTAAATTTAGTTGTCTTCCACGTTCAAACTAAATGCTTTCAGGAAAACCTACAACTTATGGGGCGAAATCAAAAGTTCAATGTCTGACAAAAAAACTAAATTCATAGTTTTCTCCCCTTTAAAACTAAATATGATGAATGTTGAAACTAATCAATTATCAAGTAAAAACATACGGGTATGAATAACACTCATGTTTACCTTTTCTATTGTTTATTCACAAACGATAGTTTACATTAAAACTATTAAATGTTCATTAAAATGTAATATGTAGTTTTTAACAATAACTTGGTTTTTTCCCCCCACTAAATTGTAATCGATGTCGGATGACAAACTTACGGGAGTTTTTACCCTCCTTCCCCCTAACTATTTGAATTTAGATTTTTATGCAACGTTGATCTTGCCCCTAAGAGGCAGTTTTACTTTCATTCTTGTCAATAGATTTCCACCACCTCCTGTCTCTGATTTTCAAACCATTTCATGTTGCAGATTTTTTGTTGTATTTCCCCTCAATCAAAAGAACAGAAGCCATTGTGATCAACAGTGAGGTGAAATTTGGCCTTGACATTTAGAAAATAGCAAGGTTGCTTTGTATTACCCAAGAATCTCAATTTGTATGAATTTCTTTTTAGCATGTGTATTTCATAAACAAAACTAACATGTCTTGTCTGTGTTGGTGTGTTGTTGATTTTAAAATGTATGAAAAATTGGAAAGTCCTTTTTTATGTGCCAGCTAGTAAGATGTATGAATTGAATTCTATTCTAAGAACCCTTGGATACTGATAATTTGTGAAGTCGTTTGTAATAGCATATTTAAATTGTTTTCAACTTTATATTGATAGTTATTTAATAGTTATGTAATAGTTAGTTATGTGGTATTATCGTGCTAGAGTGTAAGCACAGGAAGTACACAATCATGGTAGTGTATTTTTGTGTTGTATACAGTCATTGTTATATATTTTTTTCTTGCAATATGATTGAATACTGCCTTCTGGATGTGATAAACATAGCCATTTAACTTCATAAACTTTTCTTACGGTATATTTTTTTTTATTATAGAAAATCCACCCTTGTTTCAAGTTACTGTTTATATAGGATAAGGGTGAATCTTTCAAAAGAAACGAGTATGATAGAAAATGTTTATGTTTGAAAATTTCTGTGGTGGTAAACATGGAGGAATATTTTTATATGCACAAATGTCAGGGTGAAATTTTATGCACTTTTTAGCTCTCCTGACCTTGCGCCTGATATGGTGATGAGTCTTAGGGATTCTTCACATACCCATAGTCTGTCCAACAGAAAACAGGCTCTGACTTTACAGGAGATGGACTTTGTTTTCTTTCTGTCACTGGTATAGACTTTCTTCAGTTTTAGCACCTTATCTCTGTGAGTACCTCTTAAAATGGATGAATTTTTTTACCTTTCCCAAAGTGGACAGTAACATTCAACCTTCAATTATCCTTAGGCTACTAACATTTGTTTATTATCTAGTACCAGTATTCCAATTAGTCACCAAAATACAGTTATTTACTACTGTTTACTGTTCTTAAGCTTTGTTTATCAATAAATATTACTTTAGAATAATACTGTGTCTTTGTCTTCTTAGCTCACCAGAGTTGAAGGCGTAGGTGGACTTTTCTATCGGAAATTTTTCTGTTGTCGTTCACGTTTTCACATTTTCATGATCTCCAGAACCACTGGAACAGTCTCAGCGTAACTTGGCACAAATCGTCCTTGGGTAAAGGGGACTCAAGTTTGTTCAAATAAAAGGCCATTGTAACCCCTTTCCAATGGGAGATAATTGCAAAAAAGTGAAAATATGGTGGTCTTTTGAAAATGTTCTTTTCCAGAACCACTGAGCCAATTTCAACCCATCTTGCAAGCCAAGTGTTGGATTCTGTTGGGAAATGAGAGTAAGCGAATCGGACACTTGGCTTGTGAAGATGATTTCAACCAAATTTGGCACAGAATATCATTTGTTAAACTGGACCAAAATTTGTTCAAATGAACCCCCCCCCCCCCCCTTTCCCCCTTGCAAGAGAAGAAGATAGTAAAAGTATTGTGGTTTCTTTTGAAGATCTTTACCAGAATAACAGTGATTATAAAAACTCTTGCTTAAGCTTTCTTATATTTTGAACATGCCAATAGATTGTCGTTAAAAGTTTGTTCAAACGTGACCTCTGCTGTCCGGAAAGGAGTCAAGGTGGAGGTCTAAACTTTACAAAGATATACCGGTAACTATATTTCATAATTTTTTTTAAAAGGATCTGATTTTAATCAGACTGTTGTCCTTTGGATTCAGGGGAGGTTCACAGTGGATCCATTTCAGATATAAATAGATTATATATTGGAAACAAATGTGAAATAGTTGGGTTTTTTAAACAACATGGAAATAATGTGAAATGAGTAGCTCAAGCAATTTTCACTTTCTTGCAACAAATTTGTTCATCTATAGTTCGTTTGATTTAGGAAAAGGCTACAAAAATTAATGGCTGAATATTGTTACTGTTGGGAACTGCTTCTCAGGTGAGCAATATTGTCCGTGGGCCTCTTGTTACATGTATGGAGCGCCAAATTAACATAAACTCAAATAATTGAAGATATCTTCAATTATTTAAAGATATCGTCAATTCTATTATTGCTCTCATCAAATGAATTAATGCGCGCTTCAATTCAATTATTGCTCTCATCAATTGAATTAATGAGAGCAATAATTGATTTAATGTGCGCATTAATTCAATTATTGCTCTCTTCAATTCTATTGATGCGCGCATTAATTCAATTAATGAGAGCAATAATAGATTCGATGCGCGCATTAATTCAATTATTGCTCTCTTCAATTCATTGATGAGAGCATCAATTTAGTAGAAATATTGCTCGCAATAATTAATTTACAATTTGATGATCTCTTTCATTCAATTGAAGATATCTTTAATTCATTTACAGTGCTTTTGTATAAGGAATTAATGCGCGATTAACAATTCAATTAAAGATATCATTAATTCAATTGTGGATATGTTGAATTGAAGATATCTTTAATCATATAGTTGCTCTCTCTAAAAGAATTATTGCTCTCTTCAAATGAATTAAAGATATCATTAATTCAATTGAAGAGAGCAATAATTGAATTAATGCGCGCATAAATCAATTATTGCTCTCATCAAATGATTTATTGCGCGCATTATATCAATTATTGCTCTCTTCAATTGAATTGTAGCGCGCATCAATTCAATTGTTGATATCATTAATTCATTTAAAGAGATCATTAATTCAATTAAAGCGCGCATCAATTCAGCTGAAGAATTAATGCCATCATCAATTCAATTAATGTGCGCAATAATTCAGAATTGAAGATATCATTAATTATTTGAAGAGACATTTAATCCAATTGTTGCGCGCATCAAATGAATTGATGATATCTTTAAATAATTGAAGATATCTTCAATTATTTGAGTTTATGTTAATTTGGCGCTCCATATACATGCTATTACAGTCTTTGTTATATCCTGTGTATTTTGTGGGGTGGGTTGTTGGAGTAAGATTTTAACTACAGTGTAGACCCACAGGCAATCGACGTTTTAAATATCTATAATAAAAAAATTGTCTTCCTGTAAACAGAATATCATGTTTACAGGAAGACAGTTTTTTAATATAAATATCTAAAATGTCGAGTGGCTTTGTGTAGACCACTTAAAATAATGCTAAGTCAGAACTGAATGTATGTCTGCTTACTTTCTAGCTGGGATGTGGGGGGGGGGGGGGGGGGGGGGGGGTGGACGTCAGATAAAACAAAGTCGGACAGGGTTTATCGAAGTAGGGGCCCAGCAAAAAGTGGGGACTCCAACCCAACCCCCAATTTCATTTTCTTAGTCGTTGGGGGAGGGTCTTGAGGGTCATACTACACGCTAACTTTCAAGCTTACGTTCTTCTCATTCACTACTATTGAAAATAGGGGATTTGTACGGAAGCCGATAGGTGCCAGGGTATAGAATTAATATTTATTTAACTGGCGGCCGCCACTTAATTTATATATGGCGGCTGCCAATTGCAAAAACAATGTAATTCGTATCGCTGAGTGATTATTTTGGAAAGATTTAGAATAGTACGCAAACACGCAGCATCGTTTTTCAAAGTGCATAGGGACAGTCGGAGGAGAAATTGTCTTCTACAATTGTTGACAAGCAGAAAAGGAACCTAAAATGTCTCTTGTCCAAACTTCGTACTCCTAAATTTGAGGGAGGGAGCTCCGTTCATCCTTCAATTGATCAGTTCATTCATTATTACATTTTTACCATTCATTACTACCACCAAAAGAGTGGGGTGGGGGCCAATTAATCTTATTTCACATGTGAAAATAATTTAGTTTAAATGTGAAAATAATAGAAATTGAACGTTCAAATAAATGGAAGGTCAGCCCTGTGGTTCTACGTATTTAACAGTACAATCGAAAAACAATAATTCAATGTTCTTAATTGTATATATATATATATATATCACATACATATTACTAAGGATTGGGGATGGATTGCACCCCTTTCATTTTGAGAGAGAGATAGAGAAAGAGAGAGGAATTGAATAACTGGTGACAGCCATATAAATGATTTGAATTGAGTGGCGGCCGCCATATAAATTAAGTGGCGGCCGCCAGTTAAATTAAGTGGCGGCCGCCAGTTAAATAAATATTAATTCTATACCCTGGCACCTATCGGCTTCCGTAGATTTGTATTGCAAAATAACAATGATCATTATAAACAGGTGGGAGGTCCTGCCCTCCCCTCCTTCGATTCTACGAGTCTGACTTGTATCCCATATTCTGTTGTGTCTCAAGTGCATGGACAACTAATGGACGATTCAGAATATTTTAAAAGGGAGGATCGCAGTTGCGACCCAAGTTTGAACCTTCCACCCAAGGAAGAAGGGGGGTATAAACACCCCAAATGGCAACAAATTACATTTTTAAAAATAAATATTTAATCAAAGGTGGTGGGGATACCCAACGAGATCCTCCACTGCTCTGTATCCCCTGGTCATTCTGAAAATACAATTATGGTTCTTGGGGCGCAGCCGGCGAGTGCCCGCCCCTAAAGTTTTCAAATTCAAGGTAAATCGTGGTCTCTTGTTTTTAAAAAATGTAAACTCTCGGAGAAATAAATGAAGAAAAAAAATCTGTTGATTTATTAAATTACTTTTATTGGGAGAACTTAAATGTTCACCTTATTGAAAATGACAGGAAATGGTAAAAATGACTACATAGGAGACATATTTCAAGCCCTATTTTATCTCAAGGCGGCCCCCCAGATCCCCTGCATCATAAAGCCCCCCACCCCTAACCGCAATTCCTGGATCCACCCCCTGTTTTCTTGATGCAGCCCCAATAAATTTATTAACAGTCAAAATCAATACCCTACATCTTTACACCCCCACCCCACAGGGACAAGTGATGGAAACTCAACATTTTAATAAACTTTTCTGATTTAAATTTGTCTGTAAACCTTTTATATTTCGACTTCTCGAGAACCACGAGATTAATTTCAACCAAATTCCTTAGGTAGGCCCCTGGAGTTTATGGGGTAAAATTGAAAGATGTGAACATTTTTTGGAGAGTGGTCTAACCTTAACACCAGTCCCATGTAATTAATATCGACATTCTTAACACTAAGTTAACCTGTCTGACTGTTCAATATCACTGAGAATATTTAAACGGAGAAAAGGCAAGGTGCAATGATACCGAAATAAAAAGAGACTGGTCTAATGATTTTGGGCTTTAAAAAAAATTCCATTCGACACCAGTTTTAAAAGCATGACCATTTTTTTTTTTTAGAGAAGTTGACAGGTACAGCCTACATTCACACCTACATAGACGTAGGCTGTGGAAAGCCAAATTAACATCTGCAACTCAAATAATTGAAGATATCTTTATTACTTGAAGAGATTGTCAATGTAGTTATTTGCGCGCAATTTGAGGATATTTTTGTAACTACTATGGCCGTTTTTACATACATTTATTCTTCTTTAAAGATATCTCATAAATTATAAGATGTCTTCTAAAAATTATGAGATATTTTATATCCTTTATAAGATATCTTATAAGAAATATCTTTTTTTTTCTTTATAAGATATTTCATTAGATATACATGTATGAGATATTCTAGATAGTATAAGATACCTCAGATACTGAATAAGATATCTTATAACCTTTGTAACATATCTTATAAAAGATATTGTATAGTGTTTAACGTCCCTCTCGAGAATTTTTCACTCATAAGGAGACGTCTATGGAGCGCCAAATTAACATAAACTCAAATAATATATAATATATCTTCAATTATTTGAAGATATCATCAATTCATTTGATACGCGCAACAATTGAATTAAAGATCTCTTCAAATAATGAATGATATCGTCTATTCTGAATTATTGCGCACATTAATTGAATTGATGATAGCATTAATTCTTCAGCTGAATTGATGTGCGCTTTAAATGAATTAATGATATCTTTAAATGAATTAATGATATCAACAATTGAATTGATGCGCGCTACAATTCAATTGAAGAGAACAATAATTGATTCAATGCGCGTTGAATTGATGCGCGCATTAATTCATTTGATGAGAGCAATAGTCGATTTAATGCGCGCATTAATTCAATTATTGTTCTCTTCAATTGAATTAAAGATATCCTTAATTCGTGTGAAGAGAGCAATAATTCTCTTAGAGAGAGCAACTATATAATTAAAGATATCTTCAATTCAACATATCCACAATTGAATTAATGATATCTTTAATTGAATTGTTGCTCTCTTTAAAAGAATTGAATCGCGCATTAATCCCTTATACAAAAGCATTGTAAATGATTTAAAGATATCTTCAATTGAAAGAGATCATCATATTATTTATACCGAGCTCTAAATTAATTATTGCGAGCAATATTTCTCCTAAACTGATGCTCTCATCAATTGAATTGAAGAAAGTAATAATTGAATTAATGCGCGCATCAAATCTATTATTGCTCTCATTAATTCAATTAGTGTGCGCATCAATTGAACTGAAGAGAGCAATAATTGAATTAATGCGCGAATTAAATCAATTACTGCTCTCATTAATTCAATTGATGCGCGCATTAATTCAATTGATGAGAGCAATAATTGAATTGAAGTGCGCATTAATTCATTTGATGAGAGCAATAATTGATTTAATGCGTGCATTAATTCAATTAAAGAGAGCAATAATTGAATTGATGATATTTTCAAATAATTGAAGATATCTTCAATTATTTGAGTTTATGTTAATTTGGCGCTCCATAGACGTCACCTTTATAATATATCTTATAACCTTTATAACATATCTTATAAAAGATTGTATAGTATTTAACGTCCTTCACTCTTAAGGAGACGTCACCACTGCCGGTGAAGGGCTGCAAAATTTAGGCCTATAGCTTCATATGCTTGGCGCTTACGGTCTTTGAGCAGGGAGGGTCTTATCCTGCCACACCTGCTGTAACTACAGGTATTTGAATTCTAATCAAAGAATAGATGAAAATAAAAAGAACCTATCTCTCTCTCTTTCTCTCTCTCTCTCTATATATATATATGTGGCAGAGTCATTTCTTATCTAATATGCATATAATGCATTCATATATGCATGTATGCATTGTTATTATTTCATTTTATTTCAATTCAACATCAATGTTATGTGTATTGAATTATATAATCCTTAAATGGATCTGCAATTCAATATTCGGTCAGTCAAGCATAACACTTAGTGAGTTCTTTGGTATAGAGTGCCTGGGGTGCCTAATTATGTCTTGGCCAAGTTGTCCATAAGTCTTTTGATTTCATTGGTGTTTTAGTTTTGTGTCTTGTTCCCTCCAAAAGTTCTTTGTGTCAGTTCAATTTGAAGTGACCAGTCCATAGATCAGTGTATAAGTTTTGAGTTAATTGACATAGACCTGATAGTACTACCTGAGACTGACTTTTCCTCTCAATCGGTAAGTTACTAATTACTAATGATAATATTCTTCTAATATATATCTAAAATAGTAAATCCTATAATTCTGCATTAAGATTAATTTCCTATGCACTTCATCCTGAGTAAAATTATATAGTGAGAGAGAATCATTTATTTTAACTATAAAGTGTAAATACATGTAGTTCAATTGTCTCACTATGATGTATCTTATTAATTGCCATATTTTTATGATAATTGCATTAGCAGCTAGTTGTAAGTTATTTGATTAACTTGCAGGTTTTAACTTTATATGGTGTCCATTTATTAATCACAATTGGCAGTTCACCATTGTATATATTGGCCTATTCCCATAGAATGGTATGTTTGAGTATTTTGAGTTACTGACTTAAATATTTCTCACAATGGATATTTTATATCAAAGTAATAACTGTAATGTTTATATTATGATAAGCATAAGTGTACAGTAAAGATTTTATCCATAGGCAAGAGTATAAATATTGGGAGATGCATTTGTGTATTTAATGTTACATGTATAGCACTTTGTGTAAGACAAAGTTATCTCCCTTGAAGTATGTAAATATTGCTATCATTAATTGTATATCAATTAGTCTGTAAAAGTAATATTGTATTTTATGATTTATACAAATGTTTGATTATTGTTATACAATTGTTACAGGGTTTTCATTTCAAGCAACTTAATATATACTTTGCTGAATAAACGCCTTGTTCAGAACCTAAACAGGAGTTGGTCATCATTAATCTATTCGCAATCAACACACTGTTACACACACACACATATATAAAGTGTCTATAGATATAGTTTTTCCTCCCTTAATTTATATATATTTAATGATTAAAATTCAGATACCTGTGTTGTAACACGGGACCTCGGTTTTTGTAAATTTTATAAAATGTATGAAATATCTTATATAATTTATGAGATATCTTATAAACTGTAAATTATATGATATATCATAAAAAATATATATCCGAACCCGAGGTAATTTAATAAAGGTCGGGTTCGCGATACGACATGTAGTGATGATGAGGATAAAGCTGCAGCTGTAAGTGTAACGGTTAGCTTACTTTTATCCTGCGTTTCCAAATATATCAGGTAGGCAAGTGTTTGAGATTTATCTGCAATTATCAGAACAACAAAGAGGATGGTTTTTATTATTGTTTTACTTATTTTTGTTTCGGCATTCGGTATCATGTTTAAAATTTTCACGAATTTCATTCATTCATCAGCTGTTCGCATCCTTATGACAACACAGTACATGTACCGGTTGACGAGGAAGTTAAGTTTATGGAGCTGCAGGATGTTAGTTTATAAGTAAAATATTTATAGAGTGATCTAATCGAACTTTACTTTGGTCAACGTGTGTGTGTTGTAATTTCTCGTATGGTGAGCAAGTTATCTCATGATAGCGTCATTTATTACCGCTCCATCACGCTGGTGTCCATTTCATAATTTCCATCTCTGGCAAGAACGTGGACCAGATCTTTGTGATTTTGAATATAAATTGCATTTTTTGTGCATACAATTTTGGATTTTTTAAATTAAAGGGACTGGTTCACGTTTTTGTTAGCCTTAACTCTGTGTTATGCAAACAAAGAATCAAGTCTTTTTTATGTTTACAAACAAACGATGAGTTGGCAACTATGGCTTTGGTGAGCCTGCAGTAGATTCTAGTAATACATCTAGTCCTGTCTAATCAATTTAATGATACCTGTAGTTATCTGTTTGTCTATTAGATCCACATTTTTAAAAACAGAAGAAAAAAAAAGTTCCTTGTTCTCTTTATAAAATATTTTAAATTATGAGACCTTATGATAAAAAATGTACATATGTGAGTCAGACATAAAGCTGAATCAGTAAATAATCATTTCACATGCACTGACACACATAACTTTTGTAACAAAAATATATGCTACAATGGTTACACATTCACATTGCTAGATGTCAGTAACACTTTTAAAATAACAGAAGGCTTTTAAAAGGCACCGTTAAAAAATACTGGCAATAAAGATTATATAAATTATGTCATTCTGTGATTTTGTTCATAGTCATTACAAACATTTTCTGTACCCACAATTTTAGTAATGACTTGTTAGGTATCGATACAGTTGTAACCTATAACATTGATTAACATGCACAATGAAGTATACTTATCAGCCGATCTATCACATTTTAAATCCATTATTCTCTGAATGAAATACATTGTATTGTAAATCTGGTTATTGTTGTTCTAGATAGATTTTTAGCTATTGAACATGTTGAATGTGCAAAGTTTTTGTTGTTGTAAAAATAAATCTATAAGCTGAGTTTCACAATTGTTTGATACTCTACTATATATCAATTGCATTTTGACCCAATATTGACATGTCTCTGCAAAGACTTTCAGATTTACTGCATATCGTGTGTAAAATTTCTAGCATTGATTATTTCATATCTAGTAAAGAGTCAGTATACGATTTCTTATTCAAAGTTACCATTTAATAAATGAATTTCTCAATACATCTGTATCCGAGTCTATTTGAGTAATAATTTTTTTTAGCTTCACTAAGTTCAGAAATCTAAATAAATTATGAAGAATTGTGGCATATCAATATAAATCTTTGACAATTGTTTTATAAGATTGCACCAAACTTATACCATATTTACATTTCATGTGTTAATTATTTCATCATAGAGCAGAATACATGTAGTAAATCATACACAAACAGGCCGGACATGCACAGGCACTTGACATTTTAAATGTCTATAATAATAAAAAAAATCGTCTTCTTGTAAACATAATATTATGTTTACAGGAAGACAATTTTTTTTATTATAGATATATTTAAAACGTTGAGTGCCTGTGCGGACATGGTACTAAAAATGCTTGAGGATGATATGTAAATTGCTACAATTCCACTCCCAGTCTCTAGAGTAAACACCAGGGCCCCAGAACTGTAAAAATATAAAAAATTTTTTTACCTAGAACAAAATTAATACTGATAAAACTTGTGTCAGCATGGAAAGCTATTGGGCATCAAAGGGGCATAGACATGATTTTGGTACAAAATATTATTTATGATTGGTGTGATATGAAAGTATTTGATTTGTGTAAAACATGGCAGCAAACCTAAATTTCAAAAACTGATGCAAAGATGTATTTGAGACTGTATTTGAGACATGTGCACTGATTATTTTCAAAATGAGGCTTGAGCCCCGTTCACATAACTCAACATCAGCGTGATGCCAGCTTGGGTGAAACTTTTACAACAAAAATGTTCTGTTCTTTCTTCTTGCTCCCTAAATTGAATTATCATTAATGTATTAATGCTTTTAACATAATTTTTAGAACCCTTGGTGTTCTCGCCACCACATGTGGTTTCCTAGCAATGACAAGCCGGAAGTGTGTTGACAAACATGATTTGGGGAGTGGGATTTTATGTAAATACAAATTATATCCCGTGTAAGAATATTTTTAATCCACTTATTTATGAAAGATCTTTATTTCTATAACAAAAAACTGTCAATTTCATTCCATAAAGAATCGTGTCTATGCCCCTTTAATGACAATAAGCGTACTAGAATCCTTTTAGTACACAAATACTTATTTCCATTTATCTATGTGTCATATATCACAAAAATATGAAATCGTGACACTGTTCAATAGTGACATATTGGGTGATTATAAAGTGAGTGGAATTAAGGGGGAAAATCACAAGATCTATGATGTCTATGGAAATTTAACATGTTATACATAAATCTCGTACAGTTGATAAAGAATATATAGTAAATATTTATGTGCCTTGTCTGCCTAACTGTTTCACATAGTAAATATACATGTACTGACACTGTGGTTTGTGATTCTTTAAAGCAGCTTGAATTTGTCCTCCAGGTTATAAAAACAATTAAAACATTGTGATTTGTCATATAGCTGTCTCCCTTCCGATTGGATAACTATATGCAGAACTTGCCAATGAGGGATTAGATCCACTGTAAGTAGTCCTAAACGTATCCCTACGCATTCTCTCAGGTGGATTGGACATTGCATTAGGATCAGTGGACACCATTGTCTGAAAGTAGTGCCTCACAACAAAGCTTTTGTCAGATTGGATTGACACTTGATCTCCATCACTGAAAGGCTTAACCTGTGGTTTAGATGATTTCTCAAATTTCTCATTATGACTTGTTACATCTGAAGCAGGTGATCGACAAAGGTGAAACTGACCTCCAGATTTACTGTTTTTTCTTCGTCGACAGAGGACAAAGATGATAATGGCAATGATAAGACACACAAGGACGGCTCCGGTGGCTATGCCCACAGCAAGGCCTACATCAGGAGAGTCATTCTGTTCAGCTGTTTTGCAGGTGTTAATCTCCCCCTCTGTAAGGTCCTTGATTGATCGCTGGGTGAGTGACTGGGGTGACATACACACCGGGGTCTCACATTCCACGGGGAACATCATTGAGTTACATCTCCATTTCATCTCAAGCCACTGCTTCAGTGCAGCTATTCGGCAATCACAGTGCCAGGGGTTCTCATAAAAGTATAACTTGACCATTGTCAGACGATCAAGCAGACCTTGAGGAAGAAATGGGAGAGAATTACGTGAAATATCCAACATGGTTAGGAATATATCTAAAAATTGGTTCTCACTTAAACTATTGAGAGCACAGGCAGATAGGTTTAGCTCCCGCAGAGTATACATATTACGAAACACTTCTGGTGAGAATGTGCCAATAGGATTATGGGCCAGGTTTAAAGTGATGAGTGATTTTGTTTGTCGGAATGCTTGGTCAGCCACATTTATAATGGCATTATTGGAAAGATTCAAATGTTGCACAGACAGTCTGTTGAACAAGGAGTTGGTCACTTGATCCAGTTTGTTTGATGCTAAATCTAACATATCCAGATTCATGTCTGAAAACTGTCCATCTGCAAGACGATTAAACTTATTTCTGTCCAAGAAAAGAAACCGCAAATATGGAAAGGCAGAACGCAGCTGAGAATTAGGAGGCATCTCAAATATGGAGTTCTCGCCTAAATCCAAGCTATTCAGGTTACGAAGAGTAAGCAGTGAACCAATGGAGTTCAGGCCACACCCCCTCATATATAACCTCCGTAAGGAGGAGGATAGGCCCTGAAAGGGGCTTCCTATCAGGCTCTGGAACTCGTTATGGTCCAGTTGAAGATACTGCAGCTGTTTCTGAGCACTGAATGCCCCACTGGGTATCGCTGTTAGCGAGTTGCTGTTGATGTACAGAGTCTTTAGTTTGTCCAAAGTGTAAAACACTTCATCAATGCTCTGAATATTATTATGCGACAAATCTAATGTTGTCAAAAGGTTCAGTCCCAGGAAAGCATTTTTTGATATCATGCGCAAGTTATTGCGGGTAAGGTTTAAAGTTGTGAGATATTTCATGGAAGTGAAAGAGCCTTCTTCGATCCCATTAATGTAACTGTCATATATTTTAAGGGTAACGATAATCTTAGATGTGTTGAAGTCAGATTGGGTAAAGGTAGTCGTAGTTGTTTGTCTGACTTGGAGTTTTGAGGTCTCTGGAGGGAGGTTGTAGATAATTTCTTTCATTGTGGCTTGCTGGCATTTGACATCTCCCGACCACACACAATTACAAGACAGTGGACATGTGTAGATATTCTGTATACACACCAACAGGAAAAGTGCAAGCCGATACACAAGGCCAGGAACATCCATTGTGGGACCTGAAAGTACACACTGTGAATTGAAAACAGTAATACAAATGTAGTAATAAAAAGTAATATGAAAATTTATTTGTTTTGGATAATTTACACTAAACGTGTGAGAGAGTGTCTCGTATCTTTCATTTGCATTAATTTCACAGTGCTGATCTGTACAGGTTATGTATAAATTCATGTAGTTATTACAAAATTTGTTTAACAGTGAAATACTGATGCTCCTGTATGGTAACAAAGTAATTCTGGTACCAAAAGAAAGGTCTTGTCACAAGAAATACAATGTGAATAGCATCAAGCCCTCAAATTTAAGATAAGGGGCATAAAAAAGTCTTCTTTAAAGTCAGCATTTCGCAAATTCAATGATTGTGATACAAGCTATCACTGAGTCAAATGCTGTCTGACGTGTTTCATACTAATTGTTAGGCCATTCTCGCTAACGAATAATTCCGTTTACCAGATACAGGGCTCATGGTGGGTGTGACCGGTCGACAGGGGATGCTTACTCCTCCTATGCACCTGATCCCACCTCTAGTATGTTTAGGGTTCCTTGTTTGCCCTAACTCTTATAAATTGTATTCTTTATGGGAATTATGAGATTGATCACTGTTCATTATCTTCACTTGTTCATTTGATCCACAAATGTCGATTGCACTCTGGGACTTGATTTTCAGTATATGCAATTTTTTTGTAATGTTAAGTACTCATGGTTTTATTAGTATGATCATGTGTTTGCAACATGGGACATTATCTTGCCTCTTATAAAAATCTTGGAATTTCATTGGCTGAAACCAATACTACATACAACGATAATATGCCTCTTACTAACCTACTATTGTCAATATACCTCTTCCACATGGTTTACTGACCACATATGTACTATGACCTCATGTGAATACATATACCCTGTCACTGAAAAGTAGTCAGCACATACTGTGTAGCGGGTTTTTTTTCTGCAGGGTGATGATTTTGATTAATTTTAGCGGTTAGATATCTTTCCGCCAAAATTTCACTCATTAAATATATGCACCCAATTGCAAATTTCAGTATCTGCAAGAGAGATAACTCTTCCTTGTCCGCCAAAATTTATTCCTATAGAATTATTAGCATACCCTTGAGTCAGCAAATCGCCAAAATTTAGTCCCACAGTAAAACCCGCTATACGGTATCATAATGTCATAGGTATTTGAAAACAAATGAATTTGTTTTTGAATTTACAGTTTGTTGAAAAACTGGTTTTTATTACGTTGTGTTCTAGCAGCCACATTTTCATTGTTGTACGTTTGATAAAGTATCTCAAGAATACATACATTGCAGTCATTTATTATGACAGTTGTACATGTACATTAGAAAAGCATCAAGAATGAATAATGTCAATAACTCAATATGCGTTAATTAATGTATATGTATTAAAATCATCAACAGGATAAATTTGTTTATGTAGACACTTGGAGGGGTAATATGGAAATATATGGGGTCCTTGAAAAAAAAAAACATTGGGCGAGGCGTAATGATTTTTTTCAAGGACCCCATATATTTCTGTTTTTACCCCTCTAAGTGTCTACATAAGTAATAATAGGATGGTCCAAGGTCATTCAGACAATGGTAAGGTTACTGGAGAAAAAATGATTCTCTTTTCAAAAGTGACATTAACAACTTGAGTTATGTCTTTGGAGAGTTTTCCATGCTATAAGAGTTCAACAAATCTTTAACATGTAAAATATTTCAAGTCAAAATGATTTGTTATCCAATGTCATTTTGCCATTAACCTCAACACTTGACCTTAAATCAATTTTGTATTAAATTACTATTAATTAAGACCTTCCCCTGGTTTTCAGCCGCAGTATTAATTTAATAAGATAATATCGTCAGGATTATCACTAATCCGGGTGCCACCACAGGCAATTATATCAATTGGAGTCAAGTTTACTCTTTAACAGGTTGGGAACACTTAATTCCTTTACAGTGAGATCTTCTCACAAAATCCCTCTTTTATAGCGAGAGTTAATATATCCCATACAACCGTGGAGTACATCTCGTCATGTTTCATGTGTAAAGAACAAAAAGTGCTAAAGTGCCTGATATATATATATCTCTGCAAATATATAAATCAAAACAAAAACACACATGATATGTGCATTGGATCCCTATATATACACGTTGATATGAAATTTCTTGACTGTGTTGTCAATTTTATAGAGACAATTCGTGTCATGTTGAGTGTATGTCGCACTTATTCAGCATTGCACGGAATTTGCCATTTTCAATCAAAACACCTATTTATGGTAATGTTTACTTTCTTGCTAAAGAGGGCTAATTAATCACATTTTAGCGAGAAAATCTTGCTATAGAGGAAGTGTTCCCAGCCTGTTTAATAGTAAATTCAAACCCAAACGATATAACATTGCCTTTGGGTGCCATCCACCGGCTACATGAAAGAGAAATGTAACCAGAAGCTCTATGATCCGCCACCGTTGATATCATAATTCTTAGATCACCTGAACAGGTATACGATTGTTTATTTGCCGTTAGGGTCTATGTGTTTTACATGTACTTAACTTCGCTTGCTAATTGGTTATAAAAGATTAAAATGAAAGTGTAAAGTGGGTTGTTTTATATTAAACTACTGTACTAGTGTATATTTACCTGGGTGAGAACACAGGTGCTAAGAACACAAGTGTGGAAGGATCAAAGCATCACTTGAACAGATCCATCTTGAAGTCCATGTGTTTCTTTCCCATTGTCAAAAATCCTTTTTAATGACTTTCGTTGAAATCGACCGGTCCTATTCCAAAGCCATCCTTTGGTCATCGTCTTTAGTTAAATTGTGACATCCGCCATCTTTTAAAACTGTACAGTCACGGTCGAGTGACAATGGAATGATAAAGCGGGGGTAAAAGGAATCGCTGACATGCATTATCGGATGTAAAGAATTTTGTTGGACAGTTTTGGGCATTGATTTTCGACAGGAGCGTCAAAACGGACGAGTTAGAGGTTGGTCTTTCAGCAGCTTTACTTTCGGTTTAAAAATTATATTGTTATTTCTGTTGCGTGAAAGTAAAGCTAGGCCCATAGGCCTACCTATCCGTAGTTCATGTGCGTATGTGCAGCATGCAGGTGAATGGAATTGAACCACGCCCACTTTCACAGTTCTATTTATGGATTGGCCTGCAGACTCAGTAAAGGGTCCAAGCCCTTAAGTTAAAGCGAATCCAGATACCCCTTAAATTATCTGGAAGCGATTGGGGGAGGGGGGGGGGGGTATGCCGGTATCTGAATATATTCACGTGTAGCTGGAGACAATATTTATTCCTCCTTGATTTCGTTGAATAATGATTTTAACTAACAATTTTGCATGGAAATTTGCTGTTACTTTTTCTCGTAAACTGATATAGATTTTTCATTAATTTAAAATGTATATAGATTCTATCTATGATATCAATATCAGTTTCAATCATAACCCAAAATATTTTTTTTTTAAAAGATTGATTTTAACTCTAGTTGTCATGATTTTTAAAGTGGGATTTAAATAGAAGAGAGCTCCATTGAAGCTAAAATAAATATTGATGCAATGCACTGACAGTGGTACATGGTAGACCTCTCTATAATATAAATCTTGATCGTGCAATTCACATACATGTATATTGATTTTGAGTGATTGGTTCTTAATTATATTCTGCTGCTGTGGCCTACAGGTTATATCGTTCGCCCAGCATGCGGAAGGCCGGGGTTCGAATCCCGGCTGCGACAGACCTGAGTTGTTAAAACAGGTAGTGACAGTTCCATCGCCAAACGCTTGGCATCAGATGTGAATATCACGGGTCCTCGGAGATTACCTTAAAAACGGTTGTCCCATGTCACAGTAGGTGTGGCACGCTAAAGAATCCTCACGGTGCCGAGCAAAGGCCTATTGAAGCCCTTCACCGGTCTTGGTGACGTCTCCATATGAGTGAAAAATTCTCGAGAGAGACGTTAAACAAGATACAATCAACTAATCAATCAATCTGAATTATATTGTTAGATGCACAAGTCATCTGGTTTATACCACAGACCAACAAGAGCAGGAAAGATATACAGCCCCTCTCTGAAGGGGCATGGCACCCCACTCTACCCCTGAAATGATTTACAGCCCCTCTCTGAAGGGGCATGGCACCCCACTCTACCCCTGAAATGATTTACAGCCCCTCTCTGAAGGGGCATGGCACCCCACTCTACCCCCGAAATGATATACAGCCCCTCTCTGAAGGGGCATGGCACCCCACTCTACCCCGAAATGATATACAGCCCCTCTCTGAAGGGGCATGTCACCCCACTATACCCCTGAAATGATTTACAGCCCCTCTCTGAAGGGGTACGTATGGCACCCCACTTTACCCCCGAAATGGTCCACCATGAAAAAAACAACAAATTTTGATTGGAATTATTCCAGATGAAAGAAACTGAATTCTGAAAAATTTGAATATCTTTAATGGGGGTCACAAAAAAATATGGGGCGGGTGAGAGGATTTATATATTTTTTAATTTTTATTTCCCAAGAAAAAAAAAATTTTGACAAAAGGCATCACACAAAGTGTTAATCAAGTTAAAGGGAAAGGCAACCCAAAAAAAATTTTACATGATAAGTGATAGAGTAATTATATGATAAAGATTTAATTGACATACTATTCTTTTGATATATGGCCTAGATAAGCTTCCGAATCAGTACTAATTTTAAAACGTTAAAAATTGAAATTCCCGCCATCTATTGAGGCTGCCATGATGCAGAACTCTTTTGTATTCAAAACCACAAAAATCGATAATTTTGACATCACACCGTTTATTCCGGTTTTGATGAGATCAAAGATGTGCATGTAGTAGATTTTACGAATACATTGTAAATAGGTGGATACCTTCCTGTCAAGCAGCTAATTACACTAATGCGAAGGGGAGATGTGAAAAAAGTTTTTCCCCCCCGAAATTCCTGACCCAACAAAGTTATCTGAAAAGAAAATACTATGTAAACTGTGGATTCATCATTTGCGTAATGACAAATTGAGGTTTGAGACATTTACATGTATGAAGAAACGAGTACCATCTGCCTGGTCTGAGACTCGACTGAATGTCTTCTTTTCGTAAATTCTTCTTGTGAAAGAACGGGCTCAAATCTATACGGCTCCAAACTTAACTGTTCGTGACTTGTCATGTTTACAGTGCTGCTGATGAAATAAACCAGAACTAACGGTATGACGTAATGAATTAAACTTCAATGGCCGCTCTCTTAGCGGCGGGTAATTTGAAATATAAGATAGATTAATTAATATTGATTTAATTGTTAAGCAAGGATTTCTGTTGTTAAAGACTGTCATTTACGATATCAGTAAGGAATACTTTATTCATAAAGGCAACAATGTGGTTGCCTTTCCCTTTAACATTCAAAGAATCCTTGGTAGAAGATATAAAACCAACATTCTGTGACTTTAATCATTCACTCATGTCACTGGGAAGCAAGTTTGTTTGAAATCGTAATTTTTGTGAAAATAAAAAAAATCGAGGTGGGCCCTTTTTTGAGGGACGGGCGGGGATGATGATCTATCAATTTCATCTTAATTGGCCTAAGCTTCCCACTTTCAGTTTCAATCATGGAAGAAGAGGAGTCCCCTGCTTCTGGATTACAAAATGTTGTACGTCAGAAGACCGCTGCTCCATTTCAGCCCCTGGTGGTGCTGGAGTTTGCAGTGGGGGCCAAACAGCCAGCCATTGAGTGGATGATATCAAAACTACAGATGTCGGAAGCTGCCGGTGGTGCTGACCTGGAAGTTAGCGCTGTGGTGATGACATACAAACAGGTACATCAATAGGCATGCATTTGATAGGTTGGTTTAAGGTCATAGACAGAATTTTTCAGGAACATTGATGAAGCTCTAAAAGTACTTGCATGACAGGTGTGTCAAGAGATCCCATAAACTAAATTCTGAGGGATCAGAGTTTACAAATTTGTGGCAAAATGACCTAAAGGCTTTCTCAAAGACAAGAATTCAGTTGAGCGGGAGAGCTGTTTTCCTAAAGACTTTCATTTTTTTATACGCCCGTCTTTAGACGGGACGTATTAAGGTACAGCGATGTCTGTATGTCCGTCCGTTCGGAGTTTTCTCTTTATAATTTCATTTCCCTTTCACATATCATGCTGAAACTTGCTGTGTAGCTTCTTTGTGGGTCACTCGAGATCATACTGCAATTTTGATCCATTTCGACCTTTTTTCCAGAAGTTTTGCCCCTTTATTTGGAAATAATTATTATATGGAGGGTACATAATTTGTCAGCCCTACTCCTCCCACAGTTTTCAAGTGAGGACCTTCTTATTTTGTGGAGTGTTTGTATGGGTATTGAAGATGTGCATGTGGGATGGATTTTGATTTTCTACAATTTTTGAGAAAATTACAGGTTGTTGAACTTGGTCTATTTGGAAATTAATATTCTATGGAGGGTACATAATTTGTCCGCCCAACTCCTCCCACAGTTTTCAAGTGAGGACCTTCTTATTTTGTGGAGTGTTTGTATAGGTACTGAAGATGTGCATGTGGGGTGGATTTTGATTTTCTACAATTTTTGAGAAAATTACAGGTTGTTGAACTTAGTCTATTTGGAAATTAATATTCTATGGAGGGTACATAATTTGTCCGCCCAACTCCTTCCACAGTTTTCAAGTTAGGACCATCTTATTCTGTAGAGTGTTTGCATGGGTATTGAAGATGTGCATCTGGGAAAGGATTTTGATTTTCTTCCATTTTTGAGAAAATTACAGGTTGTTGAACTTGGTCCATTTTGAGGAAATTTTGATTTTTAAGCTAAGACCCTTTGTTCATATGAAAGTTTGTCACAGCCTCATGATGGCTGATAATACCTGAAGCAAAGTTATACAAATTATAGCACAAGAAAAACACCCATGTAAGCATTTCACGGGCGTATTATGTACCGTTTGCGGTTCTCTTGTCCAATTACATCATTATGATATCTATTGTCAGATTCAATTATCAAATAAGGGAAAGTACACAATTTTTACATTGTTTTTTTTTTTAGCTGAAAAATATGTAACAGTTATATAAACTATGACTTTTCTGTGAAATTAGTTATTAATAAATACTATATTGTGATGTTTAATATGGAGTATTTAAAGACATTGCCTCGGGCCTCTGTGGCTGAGTGGTTAGAGCATCGCGCTCAAAATCACACGGCCTCTCACCTCTGTCAGCGCGGGTTCAAATCCCGCTCGCGCCGGTAAATGAGAAAGTTTCCCAGTTTACTTTCAGAAGGTCGGGAATCAAACTGAGCAAGAAAGTCATCAGATTTTGTTCATAAAGTATATTGTTTCTGGTGATGGAAAATTATAATCAGTTGATTGCTGGAAGCAAAGTAAGCAATTTTGTATGTAATTGATCAGCTGATTGCATTAGGAAATAGGCCACTGGCAACTAGATCAGCTGATTATATTAATAGACACACTGTTGATGACCTAGATATGCTTACCCAGTCCCTATTTAAGCTGACCATTATCACAGAGACCACTGATGACCTACATAAGCTGACCATTATCACAGAGACCACTGGTGACCTACATCAGTTGACCATTATCACAGAGACCACTGATGACCTACATCAGCTGACCATTATCACAGAGACCACTGATGACCTACATAAACTGACCATTATCACAGAGACCACTGATGACCTACATAAACTGACCATTATCACAGAGACCACTGGTGACCTATATAAGCTGACCATTATCACAGAGACCACTGATGACCTACATCAACTGACCATTATCACAGAGACCACTATTGATCTACATAAGCTGACCATTATCACAGAGACCACTGATGACCTACATAAACTGACCATTATCACAGAGACCACTATTGATCTACATAAGCTGACCATTATCACAGAGACCACTGATGACCTACATAAGCTGACTATTATCACAGAGACCACTGATGACCTACATAAGCTGACCATTATCACAGAGACCACTGCTGACCTACATCAGCTGACCATTATCACAGAGACCACTGATGACCTACATAAACTGACCATTATCACAGAGACCACTGGTGACCTATATAAGCTGACCATTATCACAAGAGACCATTGATGACCCAGATATGCTGACATTAGAGTCAAAGAGACCACTGATGACCTAATTAAGCTGACCATTGGTTGCCCAGATATACTGGCTGTGTTAAGAGACCATTGATGACCTAGATAATTGACTCTAATTACCTTGTTGTTGAGATGGTTAGGGTAATTGTTTTGTTTTGTGTGCTGGTCTCTCTGTCCTAAACTTTAACCTTGCTCATGATTTTTGATGGTAAATGATTGGGTTTTCACCTTTCCTTTGTGCATTCCTTGTTACAAGACCTTTGATTTTGACCGTGTGACCTTGGAGTTTGACTTACTTCTATCAAAAGGTAACCTAGGTAGTATCTCCTGAGCTGTTTAAGGTAGCTCACTACACTAAAGCTTATACTCTGTATGACACTACGTCACAAAATGGCGATTTAAATGTTTTGTGAAATTATTTGTATTGATCGATTTGATTGTCTATCTGTAGTATCATTGTTGCTCAGTGGTTAAAGCATTGGGCTGGTGAACCGCAGATCTTGAGTTGTTCATGTGTTGAAATAATTTTTTGGAAAATCCTGTTTTTATCTAAATTTGTATATTTTTTGCCTTTTTAGCATATATACTTATTGTATATCATCATATCTTTTATGATTAAACCAATTTGTACTGATTTGAGAAACTATTTCTGGTTGTATTGAGCAACCTTAAGGTTTTGTATATGATTTTCTTAAGACAAGGCCTCTCATGTGTGACATTGGACCTTTGGAGTTTGATCTAAAGTTCAAAACTTTGATATTGTTCAACTTTGCTCATAATTTTTGAATGGTGCTTTCATATTTGATATGTGCATTCCTTGTGACAGGACCTTTCTTTTTGACCTTGTGACCTTGTAGTTTGACTCTCTTTTGATAAACATTAACCTCAGCAATATCTCCTGAACAATATAAAGTTGGGTTTTTACTTTTTGTATATATAGATTCCTTATGGTGAGACCTTTTATTTACATCTTTGTTACCACTTGGGGCATAGCGTTTCACAAACACAGCTTGTTTTTCCTACCAGAATTTACAAGATTAACTTGAGTTGACTATAATGATTCTCAAGAAATAAATTAGCAATGTTAAATTACTAAGCTTTCAAATGAAAGAGTTTGATCTCAAGTACATGTAGTTGATGACTTAGCTTTGTTAATGAATTGTCTAGTATAAGTGACTTTGTTGATTCCACTATTGTCTTGGCAGGCCCAGTCGGTGAGTAAATTCAGCATGCAAACTGTATGAATTAGCGGACTGTGTATGCCCAGTCTGTTGCTTAAGGGCATTGGCAAGCCATCCAGGAGAAAAAAGGATAAGACAATTGGGGTTTTTCACTCATAATATTTGTTTTATTTCCTATTAACCATAACTGCACCTTAAAGTATTACTGTGTGAATAAATTATGATGGTCAACTGAATGCTCCCATGCTGAACTGATTAGTGAACAATTATAATGGTCAACTGAATGCTCCCATGCTGAACTGATTAGTGAACAATTATAATGGTCAACTGAATGCTCCCAAGCTGAACTGATCAGTGAACAATTATAATGGTCAACTGAATGCTCCCATGCTGAACTGATTAGTGAACAATTATAATGGTCAACTGAATGCTCCCATGCTGAACTGATTAGTGAACAATTATAATGGTCAACTGAATGCTCCCATGCTGAACTGATTAGTGAACAATTATAATGGTCAACTGAATGCTCCCATGCTGAACTGATTAGCGAACAATCAGATAAGTTTATAATGGTCAACTGAATGCTCCCATGCTGAACTGATTAGTGAACAATTATAATGGTCAACTGAATGCTCCCATGCTGAACTGATTAGTGAACAATTATAATGGTCAACTGAATGCTCCCATGCTGAACTGATTAGCGAACAATCAGATAAGTTTATAATGGTAAACTGAATGCTCCCATGCTGAACTGATTAGTGAACAATTATAATGGTCAACTGAATGCTCCCATGCTGAACTGATTAGTGAACAATTATAATGGTCAACTGAATGCTCCCATGCTGAACTGATTAGCGAACAATTATAATGGTAAACTGAATGCTCCCATGCTGAACTGATTAGTGAACAATTATAATGGTCAACTGAATGCTCCCATGCCGAACTGATTAGTGAACAATTATAATGGTCAACTGAATGCTCCCATGCTGAACTGATTAGCGAACAATTAGATAAGTTTAGTGTACAAATCATAAAATAGTATGCATAAAATATTAACACATGTTTATCAAGGAGAGTAATATTAAAAGAAGGGGCGATTCTGTATTTTGATAAAAACTAAAGGGTTCTTTTAGAAGGAAAATGCACCATAATCATATATATGTTGCATAGTTGATAATGTCTGTATTAGCTTTCAAATATTAAATTCTATTGTAAAATTTACCAACTTGCCATTGCCCTGGATTTAATCCTTATAGTATATATTTCTCATTTGTGTTTTTAACTGTTATGCATTCATTTTCTAGAAACTTTTGCTCTGAACCACAATGCCCTATAGTATTCCCTGTTGATTTCTATTGAAAACTTCATTAGTATTTGTCAATGTATGACATAGTTAAGGTGTTGATACACACTGCTTTTTACAAGGATCTGATATATAGGTGTAGGTCAACAAGAGTTATATGGCTTAGCAGTCAATAAATAGCAGAGTGATGTGGTACCTTAATTTTTTTATTTTATTAAATGATCAGGAATTTTAATGCTTTCTCATTTGTCCAGACAATCTTTTCTTGTGTGTACCTCAGAGTGAGTTCACCTTAGTGTTAACTTCGAGAAATTAATTTGGGATTTTCTTCATGACAAACTATAGATTTTCTAACCAATCAAATTGCACGTTTTGCAGCATGAATCAATGAGACAAATTCGCTGCAGTTAATGTCTTTACCAAGCATCACTACTTACAGTAGAATCACTATCAGCTACAATATGAAACATTGAGAATACATTTCATTACTGTTATAGTTTCCAGGTTGTTACTGTTGGAATATTGTTTTAATGAATGGTGAAGATAACAAACAGTGATCAATCTCATAACTCCAATAAGGAATACAAAATAGAGAGTTGGGCAAACATGGACCCCTGGATACACCTGATGTGGGATCAGGTGTCTAGGAGGAGTAAGCATCCCCTGTTGACAGGTCACACCTGCTGTGAGCCCAGGTAAACTGAGTAATCCGTAGTCAAAATCAATGTGCCAAGAACACCCTAACAATTGGTATGAAACATGTCAGACAGCACTGGACCCAATGATAGGTTGTATTGGCAAACTAGATTATTATAATGACCATAGAATTGTGGAATGCAGATATTAAACGAGACTTTTGAAACTGCTGTAACATCAGCTTGTTTGTCAGCAGCCAGCCTCAATTTAAAAACTGACCATATGCAGAGCTGAGAGAAATAAACACTATATGCAGGTGATAATGGAATATTGCTACATAGATATGGGAAGTTGACGATAGAGAAGCTGAACCAATTCCATTTGTCGTAAAGTTGTATTATAATTAGGTATCAGGAAAACTCATATTCAGGAGGACTCATAACCAGCAATTTGGGTACGAGTTTTTCTGGTGAAGTCATACCCTATCAATATTAGAGTACAAGTTCTCCCCCCCCCCCCCCCCCCCCCCCCCCCAGAATTGTGGAATGAAGTTGAAATCAAGTAGAGACACCTTGTACCAATTTAATACTTTATATCATCATAGAAGTATTAGCTTCATTACAATGACATATATAAATACATTTTACATTATAGTTAACATTCACATAGATACTGTGTATATATACTAATGTGTACACATACATTACTACATGTATAGATGTTTGCATTGGCGGATCTAGAGGGGGTTTAAGGGGGTTGCAATCCATTTCTTTGGTTGATAATTTTAAACCAATAACCAAAGAAAGGCATTTTCTGCAACTTTGAGTTGTGCAACCACCACCACCATTCCCTTTTTAAAATGGAAAATGTACAATCTTGTGTAACCCCCACTCCCCTTTTGAAAAATTTCTGGATCTGCCACTAGAAGGTGTATTTAATGAACATATACGGTAGACCAGTCTGTTATGGTCGTATAGAGGGTGATGGTTCATATTTAGTTTACACAATCTATCATATTATTCAGCGAATTAAAGGTATTTCTAACTTAACTGGGTGATTGTGTGTTGAGGTTAGAAGTTTCACTGCCAGGAAAGAGTCACAACTCTCTCAGATAGGGCTGTGGGTAATCAAGTTGCCTGTAGCATTTTCTGTTGGTATGCCTGAACTTTGTTGCAAACACTGAATTTTCTTAATGTAATGAAAATGTAGATGTCTCATGTACAGTAAAAATGTGCCATCACAAAGCAGCATTCTCAGTCTATCTGTTGTCTTCCTGTTTTTCTGCTTGTCAACAATTTAATGGTCAGTCTGTCTTATAACAAAAAACTGGACTCTGGTCAGTGAGTGATCATGAACAGCTCGGTACGGTTACAAATTCTTCAATTTTAAAAATTCTCTAGATTTGCCTCATGGGCATGTACCTGTTGCTCTTTACATGTTTTAAGTGCATGATTTGTAGCAAACCGTGCTCTACGTGGGAGCTGGAAGTCCTCGTCTCTTGAGAGCGGCAGACTTGATTGGACTGTGCAAGATTTACAGAGATGGGCGCTACCGAGAATTCTCCATTGAAGATATGGCCAACTTCAGGGGGATGGGTAAGTGATTCAAAGTAACATTATTGAGCAAGGTTTCAGACCCCAAATCAGCGAATAAGTTGTATGAAATTGACAGTCCATCTCCATCTGTTGGTATACAGCAATCACTATAGAGTCATCCATAGGTCTGTAGGTGCATTCAGGTCAAAGACATGTATTTAGGTCTGTTCTCAGCTGATCACAAGCTGTCACCAAACATGGCAATATACATGGATGCTCTTTCTAGTGGCTTTGTGCATGCATCTGGTGTGAACTTCATTTCTTGTAAAGTACAAATTAAATATACAGACCAAATTAATGCCATTGATACAACTTGGGCTTACAAATTGAAAGCATGCTTTGGATGCTGCCTGTGACCTCTAATTTTCTAAGAGTTGACCAAGTTAAGTAGTTAGTGTGCCTCAATATATAAGGTTAAGAACAAGGTCAGCATGATTTTTATAGTTCAGGAATGTTTCCCCTTATTGTTTATATGTCCCCCATAATACTATCTAGACATTCCTTATATTTGTGGGTTTTTTTTAAAGATTTTTTTTATTTTTAATTTTTAATTTTTTTTAGATTTTTATGCTCAAAATAACTTTCCATACAAAGTCTGAACCCCTGCATTTTGTTTATGACAATATAAATATTAAACTAGCAAAGGATTATTATTGATTGGTTAATGCAAATATTAACAGATACCGGGTATTTATTGGTATGAAAGGATAAGCAGGATTGAACATGATTCAGTATAAAGAACCAGGTGTAACAGCATCTATTTCTGGCTTTGATTGTAAACTTTATTTTATTTCTGAAATTCAGTAATTTCCATGTTAAAATTCTGTGAAATGAAATTGAAAATTTATCCCCCCCCCCCCCCCCCCCCTCTACAAACTGACTCCTATTCTGAATACGACATCACAAAGTTGGTGACATATTTTATGTTTGCCCCCAATGACTAAATGCGTAGACTTGGGAATTCTTCCTTTGGAAAACAGCATGATTTGCCACAGTCTGTGGCTGCAGATCTTCCTTTGCTACATTGCGTAGTGCAGACATTTCTCACAGCAGTGCCACCTACCAGACACAGACTCCTTTTTAAGGGGCGGTAATTCAAATATTTGTTTACTATTATAGTATATGGATTAAAGAAAATGATTTTCGACATAAAGATATATAGGGATTTGCAAAACTTTTTTAAAAGAAATACATTTAATTTGAAAGAAGAACTTTTCTTTTAATTCAAGCTTAAATCTTTAGTGCAAATGAATGGTGAAAAATAAAAATGCCTTGTCAATACATTTGATAAATATATTTGGTAGAAACTCAACTTATAATCTAAGCCTGCTATAGTTGCTAAATTTGAATTTGGTGAAATTGTCTCAAAATATATTTATATACATGTATAAGGGTTTTCTATTTAAAAAGCTACAAAAGATTCAAAATGTTCCTAATGCCTGTATCAGGGTTATTATTAAGCCTGTCTGATCCTTAAGTAGAACTGTACTTTTTTTTCTTTTTTTTTTTTTAAATTTAGTAGAACTGTACTTAATTTGATCATCGTAGATGTCCATACTTTTTGATTTGTCAAAAAGCTTAAAATGGTGGAAATGGGCATAATTGTGATTCTGTACATAGTGAATTCTCCAAAAACAAATTTATACAAACTCTTCCTGTTGATATGATGTAGTTTAACATGAAATTTGTAGTCTAATTTTGGGCTAAATCAGGCTGAACTTAGTTCTTTATAAAAATGCTTTATACATGGTAGCATCGTTATCCCTGTGGTATATCAAGTTACTCCAACAAAAGTTAAACAAGATGTATATAGTAACCTTGTTTTGTAGAGGACCATGAAAGTTTCCTGTCAATGGCAGAGAAACAGAAACTGATCCTTCATGAGATTGAGGCAGTCCGAGCAGGGGATGAGGAAGACCACATTCCAGGCTACGACAAAATCACACTATGGACGGGGAAAAGCATTCGTAAGTTACACGAAATAAAATTAACGTTCATATAGAACAGGGAGAAATTTCATGGTACTTACCGTGCTGTACTGAAAGCTGGTCTGTTCAAAAATAACTTTGAAATTCATGATTTGTATGTTGAAAAGGATGAATTTCATTAAAGTTTTATAGAATATTTGTTGATGATTTTATCCACAAAGTGGGTGAAGTTTAATTCCGAATGACATTTATTGCTTTTATGGTTTGATATTATGTTCCAGGAAATGAATTGTTTTATTGAATTATAACAAGAAAATTTGATGTTTGTTGTGTAGTTAAGAAGTATTTGAGTCGAGACATCATCACTAAAATGTACCCTCTTCATGAACCTGAGAAACTGAAAAAACTTGGCGCAGACTGGTACCAGCTAAAGCGTGTCCTGAAAGAGCAGCCAATAGGTAAAATACTGGTTATTTATCAAACGTAAACTCGCAGTCATCCTCTCAAAGCACAATCGGTTGGTAAACTAATGGTGTTGTAAAATTGATACATGAAGAATGAACAGAACATATGAAGGTATTAAATTGTACTTTGTAATCTAGATGACGTGCGGCACTACTTTGGAGAGAAGATAGGACTGTACTTTGCGTTTCTTGGTTACTACACCATTGCATTAATCCCACCTGCCTTCATTGGGATTATTTACTTCATCACTTCTTGGCAGAGCATGTACAGGGAAGCCATATTTGCTGTGTTTAACATAATCTGGGCCACCATATTTCTGGAACTCTGGAAGCGATATTGTTCTGAACTTTCTTATCGATGGGGTACGATTGATATGGTCTCGTCTACATTTGATGAACCACGAGCAAATTATTACGGCATACAGGGTGTGAACCCTGTGACCGGTAAACCAGAACCAGTTTATCCGAAGTGGAAGCGTAATGTTCGTTTCTACTGTGTGACGGTTCCCGTGGTGTCTGTTTCCTTGGCGATTGCGTTCTACATCATGTTGGGCTACTTTGCAATGCAGGACTGGGCAAATAAGAAATATGCCTCGGAGAAATCATGGATGAACTTCTTGGTGTTGAATCTTCCCACAGCAATCTATGCAGTGCTGATTGGAATTGTTAATGCGATTTACAGGAAGGTGGCTAAAAAACTCAATGACTGGGGTATGTTAACAATGAAAAAGCTGTATTGGTTCTGAGTTATAACATTGAAATGGAGAGTCACCAAAAAAATCATTAACAAGAAATTGAAGTATATTTTTTAAAATCTCTTATTTCAGTGGCATAAAAATGTACATGTTTCTGGTATAGATATCATTGCATTTTTTTCTTCTTCAGAAAATCATCGCTTACAATCGGCTTATGACAACCATTTAGTTGTGAAACTTATTCTGGTAAGCAGGATTAAGTATAATTTCAGAGTAAATTGCTTTGATAAAGTGGCCCGTGGATTTTTTCTTTTGTTTGTTCGAGTGCCATTAAAGGAGGGTATGTTGTATTAATTATGAGCTTTTGAGAATCGAAAGCACTGAATAACACTAGGCGAATTCAGGTATTTACATGAAATATGTATGGTTTTTCTTTGGCACTATGGATAAGGTGTATTAATAGTATTTCTTCTAGCAATTCTAAATGTGCAGTCCATCACAAACAACAAGTTGTGTGGGGGGGGGGTATACTGGAATCGGGTTGTCCGTCCGTCTGTAGACGCAATGGTTTCCGGGCTCTAAAGCATTATCCTTTCCACCTACCGTCACCATATCATATATATGGACTACCCATGGGATGAAGATGTTCCCTATTGATTTTGGGGTCAAAAGCTCAAAGGTCAAGCGCACTGGACATCGAAGTAGCAATATGGTTTCCGGGCTCTAAAGCGTTATCCTTTCCACCTACAGTCACCATAACATACATATGGACTACCCATGGGATGATAATGTTCCCTATCGATTTTGGGGTCCAAAGGTCAAGCGCACTGGACATTGGAGTAGCAATATGGTTTCCGGGCTCTAAAGCGTTATCCTTTCCACCTACAGTCACCATATCATACATATGGACTACCCATGGGATGAAGATGTTCCCTATCGATTTTGGGGTCAAAAGGTCAAAGGTCACGCACACTGGACATCGAAGTAGCAATATGGTTCGGTTTGGCATGCCATTTGTTTTTTACACTCAGAAAAGAGGTAGTTTATACCTATTACCAACGCCCTTTGGGAGATTGGGGTAAGTGGGGGGTATTCTTAGTGAGCATTGCTCACAGTACCTCTTGTTTAAAGTCTGCTTTCTCTAAGTCTGGTCGATAGATATATATCTGCTGCCAGTTAAATGATGGTTAATGGCAATGGCTGCAAGACTGAATTGACATTTAACCTCATCAGATGATAGCAAACAGGTAGACTTGTTTTCAAGATCAGCACATATATGAAAGTAATCCATAAATGTGAAAGCGAAAGTAGGAATAAAATACAGACAAAAAAAACACTGCTACTATACTTAATGCT
>NC_079164.1:15470221-15517721 GCF_947568905.1 Ostrea edulis | reverse complement strand
GTCAGTTGGTTAAACAAGGCCAAACAAACAACTACTTTGTTTGAGCAATTATTTACTGTGAAATTATCTATTCATTGTGGTTTGGCAGTTTTCTTGCATTTTGTTGGAGCATTGTTTCTCAAATTTATGGCTCCAATGATTGATTATCCAGTAATCATTTATATTAAACTGTAGCTATCTAGTCTGATAAAATCAGAACAGATAACCAAACTGGTTGTAGCTATATTACACGAGAAAATTTGTGAATCATGAAAATCCCCCCTCTCTCTCTCTCTCTCTCTCTCTCTCTCTCTCTCCTGAAATAACTTAGCAGTAATTCTGTGTGGTACAAGGCTAAATACCATAATTACGAAAAATTTATTAAATAAATTCATTTACATTACACAGCACTACACTATAAAGGTAAGATTGGAAGTATTTGTCCCTCAAATAACCTCCCTGTTAATCAGTCAGGCAATGCTTCTCATGGGGTATCTTCACATTTTAGACCATTGTCAGGTGTGCTATTTCAGTATTTCTTGCTTTGCTTGGATACAAAAGATGGGATTTACAATTTTATGTGATTTTGATTTTATGTAGAAAAGTTGTCTTCCCAAAATTAAAACTAAAAAGATTTTGCCTGGTGACCTATATTGCTTTGTGTAGATTTTGATAGAAAATATTATGTACCTTTTTATGAGAAGCTTTCTTTAGAAATTGTTGGATTTTTTATGCCCCTTTTCTGGCCTTCTGTCAAATTGCTGTTTCCATTCATTATCTCGGTTACAGATGCTCATATTCAACTGAAATTTGGTATATAGGTACATCATGATAATATTAATGTCAAGTTTTTAGATCTATTTGTTTCTGGTTGAATAATTTTACAGAGATGTGGTTCTTGGACTTGGAATATTTCAAGCAATTCATAGTTTCTGCACATTATCTCAGTCATAGTTGCACATTTTGAATTGAAATATAAAATATACTAAGATTCATTGTAAGAAAAAGCAGGTCAATTTACTATAGGTTTAGGTCAATAAATTTTTGGCAGTCCTGCCCTTGGACTTGAAAACTTCAAACAATTCAGTTTCTGCTCATTACCTCTGTTACATATGGACATTTTGAATTGAATTTGGGATTTAGATACAACCTGAAAATATGCAGGTCAAGTTCATATTTGGTTTCTGTCAAATAATTTTTTGAAGAGTTGAGGTTCTTGGACTTTGAAAATTTTTGAATAATTCATTTTTCGCTCATTATCTCATTCAGCCATATATGGACATTTTAAATTGGAATTTGGGATATGAATATATCATGAGAATACACAAGTCAAGTATATATGGGTCTGATAGAATAACATTTGGCAGAGTTATAACCAATCAAGTCCTAGATTTAAATTGTGTTGCAGGGGGCATTCGTGCCCCTCCAACAATCTATTTTCTTTTTACATTATATGCCAAAAACTGTATTTCTCATAGGGTTCAATGTAAAATAAACTTGAGATCATTTCCATCGATTTGGGAGGGGGGGGGGGGGTAGTAGTTGTGTATTGGATAAGTTATCTCATGACAAAAGTGTTAAAATGATAAATGAACTTGTCAAGAAGCATTGCATGATTTGTTTGGAACACAAATTCTGCTACCAATTAAAGTAGAGCTAGAGTTTGTTAATGACATTCTAGGTACAGGACATAATATTTTTAGCTCACCTGAGCTGAAAGCTCACGGGAGCTTTTCTGATCGCCTTTTGTCCGTCTGTAAACTTTTTACATTTTCAACTTTTTCTCCAGAACCACCGGGACAATTTCAACCAAACATGGCAAAAAGCATCCTTGGGTAAAGGGCTTTCAAGTTTGTTTAAATGAAGGGCCATGCCCCCTTCAAAGGGGAGATAATCACAAAAATGCAGAACTAGGGTGGGGTCATTAAAAAATCTTCTTCTAAAGAACCACTGGGCCAGAAGAGCTGATATTTACATGAAAGCTTCCTGACATAGTGCAGATGCAATTTGTTAAAATCATCACTCCCAAGGGTAGGATGGGACCACAATAGGGGATCAAAGTTTTATATACAAATATAGAAGAAAAAACTTTGAAAATCTTTTTCTCAAGAACCACAGAGCTAGGAAAGTACGAATTTACATGAAAGGTTCCTGACACAGTGCAGATTCAAGTTTGTTCAAATCATGGGCCCTGGGGGTAGGGTGGGGCCACAATAAGGGATCAAAGTTTTACTTACAAATATGTAGAGAAAATCTTTTAAAATTTTCTTCTCAAGAACCATTAGGCCAAAGAAGTTTACATTTGCATGAAAGGTTCCTGACATAGTGCAGATTCAAGTTTGTAAAACTCATGGCCCCCAGGGGTAGGTTGGGGCCACAGAAGGAATGAAAGTATTACATGCAATTATATAGGGAAAATCTTTAAATATGAACTAAGGTGAGCGATATGGCCCATGGGCCTCTTGTTAAAATGATCTTTCATGTATTAATCTTGTTTGTTATAATATAAATTCAGATTAAAGTTGTGATATGCATACAGGCACATGTAACTATCCAACAGGGGTGGGGGCATATATAACCTAGCTTGCACTTGGGGGGGGGGGTGCACATCATATAACCATGCACTTGAGTTGGGGGGGGGGGGCAAACATGTAACTGCACATCATGTAACCATGCACTTGAGTGGGGGGCACACATGTAACTGCACATGCACTTGAGGGGGGCACACATGTAACTGCACATCATATAACCTGCACTTGAATGTGAATACATGATTAACTATGCACGTGAGTGGGGACACACATATAACCATTCACATAAATTGGGACACACATGTAACTATGCACATGAGTGAATCACACGTAACCTCATGTGTGGGATAAACTTGTAACCATGCACACAGGTGGGAACATACATGTAACCATGCACACAAGTGGGGGCCACACATGTAACTGTGCACACAAGTGGGGGCCACACATGTAACCATGCACACAAGTGGGGGCCACACATGTAACCATGCACACAAGTGGGGGCCACACATGTAACCATACACAGGAGCACAGACACATTATTTGTAGCTATATGCACATGAGTGGGCACACTTGTTACTATGATCAGTAATTGTCAAATTCAGTGAATATTTAGTTTAAACTTTCAGAAAAAGAGGTGATGCTCTGAAACTGCAAAAATCATTATAGTTTATTATTCATATGTTGGTATAATACTGATATTGTCCATTTACCTATGTATACACCTGATTGCAATTCATAAATGTATGTATGCATTTCCCCATATGCTGCATCCACATGTAATTTGTAGTTAATGCAGTAAACTTTTTTTGAAATTTCCTTCTTTATAAACTGATTTGCTGTTATGCCCTCTGGGCCCAAAATTGGAATAAATTTTATCTTATCTATACTCCACAGGTTTGCTATTTTATAGATTACAGGGAAATATCGGTTTTTGTATTTAGTGATGATGTCTGTACTGGAGTTGTGTTGTATTGTAAGGAGAGAGAAAAATAAGGGTCATTGTGCTTACTATAGAGCTGCAGTGTGTTAACCTTTTGATTTAATATTCACATCAACTAGTTCTGTCTGTTGTGTCTTACAACATAGGCAACACCAGTTAATTATTACATTAAATCAGCGTACACTCGTATCATTTAACAATATACATCATAGATATGAAAAAGTGTAATAGTCTAAGAGTAAAAATAGATAATGACTTTATGCACTTAGAATATGTTAAAATTCACCATATAGAAGTAAAGAATTTAAAAAAAAATTCTTTAGAACAGCCAGTTTTAAGAATTGTACATAAGTTTCAATATCTTGCCTCGGAATGTAAGAGAACATGGGGTTTAAAGGATCAAATAATTTGGGTATTAGCCAAAAATAAAAAATTTAAAAAATTCATGCGAATTATGTGTTTTTAGGAATCAGCATTCTGCTTGAATTTATAATTTGAAATGTGGAGTGGATGATGAGAACAAGATCCATTTAGTTATGTACATTGTACAACAATTAAATTTCTTAATTACAGCATGTGAACAAAACCTTAGCTAACAAGGAGAAGATTGATGCTGTGCTGAAAGAGAAACTGAGTTAATCCTAATACGCAAGTTCCGAATTACCCAAAAGTTATTTCCCTTTGTCGAACTCTTTTGCATTTTATGACGTATGGTAGGTACACAATGTATACATTATATCGTAGACTGGCATTGTACATAACGATTACGTACGATTAATGTAATAAAAGCGTAACTTTTGTTTATATCAATCACTGGTATGCATATTCTGGCCATATCAAGCATAATTTGTTTGAATAAGATCATCAAATTGGCTATTGAATCATTATTCGTTTCCTCTTCTACATGAGTGACGCTTTTATCAAAGAAAGATGGCAATTAACAATATTTGCTTGAGCCATTTTGTTATCCAACACTCATAAACTCACTAAAGTTGCCTTTTCCCTGAGATAGGATGGTCTCAGAAACTCTGGATATCATCTTTTAAGAAATAATACAACAATAGTAATTAGCAAATGTACCCACTGTCATCATATTTTACGTCATAATTTATGGAAGAGTTCGACAAAGGGAAATAACTCTTGGGGAACTCAGAACTTCCGTATTGTATTATCTCACTGAGGTCTGGATACAATGAAGGCAACTAGGAATTCTGGTAGACATCGATCTTGTCCTTTGGGATTGTTTGTATTGTAACAGTTCAAAACTTTTATATATTTTGGGACCTTCTCCCAATGTTTTTTTTGTTTGTTTAAATTTTTGTTGAAAAGAGGCTTTGTCTTCCATTCCTGTAGATTTGTAAGTCTTTACATTAAAAATACAATCATTTTCCCAATATCTACGTGGGCCTGTACTTATTGTATCAGCAGCAGTTTTCGGATTAATCTTGTCATCTTACTTCCCGTGTTATTAGCACCCCAGATACTGCAAATTATTTTCTCTCATTTATTGTTTTTTATTTTTTTATTATTATTCTTTGTTTATTTTTCTTAATTGTATGTTATATTTACTAGACTATGATAAATGTGCAATATACTATGGGTATGGTGTAATTATATATTTTCACTGTAAGTGTGTGGAACTATTTGTTTTAACCTGTGGTTTGTTTGTTATAATAGTTCCCTTACATAAAGTTGCAGAAGTTTACTTGGCCATACATGTCTAACCACCAATCAATGTTGAAAATAGGGGGTCAGGGAAAGAGGCCTACAAACTTCGGGGTCAAAAGGTCAAGGTCATTAATAAGTGAAACAGACTTGCAGACAGAATCAGGGAGCTTTATCATCATGTACTGGAATGGTGTCTGGTTGGACCAGAATGACATCACAGGTCCAAAAATTGACGCTTGGGTTACTATGGTACATAGAAAAGGAATAAGAAAAATGTTTTCAAGAACCACTAGGGTAAGAGTACATGTCATAGACTATTATGTAATGTAGATTATTAATTCCATACTCCTCAAGGCAAGGGTGGGGCCATCATGAGATCACAAAGTTTTACTTGAGAATATATTTGAATTTTTTTTTATTCTCAACATCAACAAGAATTGAAAGGTTACAATTGTCAGATTGATATGCAAGCATCCTCATGTGGTGTAGATTCAATTTTTTTCAAGTCATGACCTTGGGTTTGGACCGGGTATTACAGCGGGCTTAGGATACATGTGTATGTGGGACTCGGGTGAGCATTGTGGGTCAAAGGCATCTTGTTTTAGTTATTACATGTATCGGTAATTATCAATTTGTAAAATGCTTTGAAACAAGCAAGTTTGACAATTCTATGCACAAAATGGATTCTGTTTGTAAAATCTGTTTATTTATTACTTTATTATGTACTGTACTAGAAATTAGTTTTATTTAGTTTATTATTTATTAGTACCATTATTTTGTTAACTAACATAAAATCAATAAATTTTCAAATTCAGTAAATTTTTCTTAGTTTTGTTCAGGTTAAATGAGTTTATACACATAGGCACCGAAGATTTTTCAAATGGTTTGCATATACCAAGCAAGAATAGCCATTTTGTCATGAACATGTTGTAATTGCAAACAGTGCAAAAGAATCTCGATAAATATATTACATAAATTCTAACGGCTGTGAATTTCAACAATAGAATGTAAATATAAAATGTTTTTGAAAACACACAAGGGTATGACTTGCAATGCCTCGCACTACATGCTCTTCATGAATAATGTATTTTTAAAATTTCTTATATATAATAAACACAAATTGCAACATTGCTGTTTTACACTACATGTATGTTTCAAGTGGGTGTTTCTACCCAAGTGGGGTAAAAATGTGCAACAGGAAAGGATAAAATGCAAGAGTCTTGTCTGTTGCATTTTCTCTGTCCCTGTTCCACGTTTTGGAAGTCCTTTCATGTTCCAGAATGTATTGAGCACAGAATGGAATTTATTTTAAAGAATAAAATTATTAACAATAAATATTTAAATGTGCATATATAACATGATAAAATGCTGCTGTGGATCCAGCAATTATTGCTAAGGAGGGACATAGCAGAGAAGGAGGTTTGAGACAACACTGCTGCAAGAACTACAACCTGGTCGCTCATCTGGAGGTCAGATGCAGCATTTGTGAATTGTTGTTTGCATCCATAGATCAATGGTGGATGGGGACACTGGTGGTCTAAAGGAGAGGTGAATGTCCCTACTCGCCCCCTATAAAAGCAAGTAGTTACCAAGAAAGTGATCTACTGTGAGAACTAAAATCTTGTCATTAAACTGGAAAATGTAGCTCACAACACTAAAGCTTATACTCTGTATGACACCATGTCACAAGATGGCGATTTAAATGTTTTGTGGAATTATTTGTATCGATCGATTTTGCTTGTCTATCACCATAGCTCAGTGGTTGAAGTATTGGGCTGGTGAATCGCAGATCTCGAGTTCAAACCCCCCAGAGTCTTTTGTTCATGTGTTGAAATAATTTTTTTTAATGTTTTTATCCAAATTTGTATATTTTTTGCCTTTTTGGCATATATACTTATTGTATATCATCATATCTTTTATAATTAAACCAATCCA
The DNA here is from genome assembly GCF_947568905.1 of Ostrea edulis. Classification (NCBI taxonomy): domain Eukaryota; kingdom Metazoa; phylum Mollusca; class Bivalvia; order Ostreida; family Ostreidae; genus Ostrea; species Ostrea edulis. The sequence goes on along the minus strand of NC_079164.1, from coordinate 15,510,668 downwards.
TACTGATTTGAGAAATTATTTCTGGGTGTAGTGAGCCACCTTAAATCGCAAATACTAAGGTGCATCCTTCAAAGATGAGCATTAGGTGTCCTCTGGCAATGCCTGTTCCACTGAGAACACGTACTTGAACAAATGAAAGTAGTCCTTCTATCGACTGTCAGAACCAAAGTGTGCCACGTTTCATACTGTATTTGAAATGTACAAACTTTCATTCAGAACACCGAAAAATTCAATGACATTTCCTTTACTTAAATACTGAGCCAGAATACACGTCTTCAATGACACTTTGAAAAGAGTTTTGTAAGTAATATATTATATGCATTTTAATTCCTATACTCTAACTCTTATGCAAAGTTGCTGCTCTCGTTCATGCTTTGCAATCATGGTGAATTCGAAGTTAAAATCTAAATGACTTATGACAATCAACTTAACAGCAAGGTATCAAATCGTGGAGTTTGTGTGTTAACTCTAGTCTAGTGCGGGGGTTTAGTTTACGCATGTCTAGTCAACTAGTGCACGCAAACAAATTTTAGTTTAGTTCAGAAATAAAAATATGGCTGTCTGCAACAAATCAGTTGTGGAATTGTCAATTTTGCAATGTAGTTTTCGATGACAGTGTTGAAGAATTACAGATGTACCAGCGTAAATCTACTTGCTACAGCTTGTTTCTTGATAATCGTGTTTTTCAGGATCTAAAATTTTCCCTAAACTTATGCATCATTTAATTTGAAAGTTTTTTAAAATTGCATTTATTCAGCTCACTTTTCAAGTAGAGAACGACTGTCTTCCATCTCTATTGTTGCATTGGAGCAAGAGTTAATTGAAAAGCAGTGGCCAATCTGATTAAAATACAGATCTCTCAAATAGCGCTGTGCACTATTTGAGAGATCTGTATTTTAATCAGATTGAACAGTGGCCTATATGAGTAAAACGACTAAGATAAACTAAAAAACATGCACTTCTTTGCGATTTCTGTCAAATATTCTTCAAAATCTGTTCTTGTGGGGATCCAGGTTAGAATAGGTTCAGTACCCCTTGTTTGTCGTAAGAGGAGACTAAATGGGACAGTCCTTTGGATGAGATCGCAAAAACCGAGGTCCCATGTTACAGCAGGTGTGGCATAATAAAGATCCCTCCCTGCTCAAAGGCCATAAGCTCCGAGCACAGGCCTAAATTTTTTAGTCCTTCACCGGCAACATCTCCATACGAGTGAAAAATTCTCGAGAGGGACGTTAAACAATATTCAATCAATCAAAATCTCTGCTAACGTGCTCAAACTTCTTTTCACACTGTCAGCCATTTTTGAACTAGGCCGCTAGTATGTGATAGAATAGTTAATGATTTTCTATTCGACTTCTGGCAAACTAAAGAATGTTCGGGTGAACTATAGTTTTACTTTTGTGACTATAGTTGGCCCTCGAACTCAACCAGTATATTTTATATGTTTTTGTTATCACCTTGCATCCATTCCCAAAGAAGATCACCAGCAGTCAACACATTTATTTTGTAGATACGGGGGGTTATTTATATTCGGTCTTTCCTGTGCCCGGAGTGTGTGTATCCCCATGAGGGCGATAGGAAAGACTGAATATAAATAACCCCCTTGTTTCCACAGAAATTACCAACGCATTAACTCATATTTTGTATATTTTCTACACTCCATGGAATGACACAAAATGTCAATATAGCAAGTGTGAATGTGCTCAGCAGCACGGAGTGTATGTTCCAATGAGAACTCAATATTACTGGAACAAATGATAAAGAAAGCCTGGTATAGTCTGTTTAATATTTGTTCCATTGAAAACATTTTTTTTTCTAAGTTGATTTTAACACAAAAATGGAATGGATGTTTCCAAACAACTAGTATGGTATCCATTCATAGATGTATAATTTTACTGCCTATCAGAAACAAATATTACAATAACCATATACAAGTGCAAACTTACATTAAGGTACAATCACCGTTTTCCTGTTACCTGGTTCCCTAGAAAAATGTTCAGGTTTATAATTTGAAAGATACATGTCCTTGCATACAAAAAGTTAATCAAATCCGAGAAATATTTAAGTTTATAGATGTTTTCTGGAAATAATCAATATTCAATTTTGAAATACACAACTATATCTGGATCCCATGAGCTGATGTTTACGCCTGATAAAACTAACATCTGACCGCATTAAAATATCCATACAACCTGTGAATTCTCACCCTCAATGACAAACAAAATCTGATATCATAAAGTAAACTGTACATCAATTAAATATACAGAAATACATCATGAAAGAAAATTCATAACTTACACCTTTTCTCAGCATTTTTCTTGACATTTCTTGTAAATCTTAAATCGGCAGTAAAAAAAAGTATGCTGACTAAAATCTTTTCTTAATATTGTACGCTGACTAAATAATTCTTGCATAGATTTGTACATACAAGAAATTCCTTTGACAAATCAAAAATATGTAAAGTGAAAGCCATCAGGGGTACCATCTCATAACGTTCAACAAATGATAAAAATATGAATCATTTATAAATACTTTTATTGTTGAGGAATTTTCAAATCATACTACTATGGTATATGATATGCATCTGGAATGGAATGAACTAAATTTATTCCACATAGAAAAAAAAATAATATAAACCTTTTAGTTTCATAAGTTTTTGAGCCATGATTAAATGTCATCCTTTGTTAGTTTTGATACTAATCAATTCCATACGTTCTCTCTTCCTATCAATCACAATGTACAGCTAACCTGATATTGGTGCTTAACATAAAAAATACAGGAACCGTATGTGAACTGCATAAATAAAATTGCTTAAATATGTAAATGAAAGCTTGCAAAAGCGGGAATCTACAAAGTTTACAGCACTTCTAAAAATAAAATAATATTGCATATATACTGAAACCCTGTTACAATTGGCTGTGCAGTAAATGTGCTTCACGCCACACACACAAACACGCACACAGTCAGTGCTAGACACACATACAGACACACAGAGGCTTCCAGATGGCGTTATACACACACAAGGGCTTCTGGTCAGTGTTTGATACATTATGCATTCCTTCCCTTTGTCCCCGTGACCTTGGCTGCCTTTAACTTACTGACTTCCTCCTCACATTATGACAATCTGAATATCTCCTCTGCAGTAAACAAGTACATAGTTTTTTTGTGATTGATTAGTAATGGTAAGAAAATTTACTGATAATGTTGCATACAATATACACTCCAAAAAGAAATTTGTTCAAGGTGAATGGCACAAAACAGCCAAAATTCTTTATTTAATTTGTTTTTAAACAAAAGTTAGTTGGTCAATGAATTAAAAGTTGTCAAGGAAACCTAATGGCAGTCTAGTACATGATGGAAAACTGATACTTTAGATGGAAATTCATCCAGAAGGAATTTTTTTTTTTTTTTTTAAAACTCGGTACAGCTAATTGATACCAGAAAACTATGATCTATAAAGACTCAAATTTTTTGAAACAAAGGTTACTTTAATTATGAGAACATTCCTGTCCTTAACCAGATCAAGTCACAAAATGTTGGTTACATACAGATCAGGAGTTTAAAGAAGCATCCAACGCTACGCTATACATTGTATAAGTAAGTTTACTTTGAATTTCTCTGCAAGAAGTGAGAAGAGACTTACACTTTCCATACCCCTATCTCTAGACACAGACAGGCATTGAGATTCCTCTAAACACAAAGACGGACAGGCATTGAATTCCTCTAAATATACACACAGACAGGCATTGCATTTCGCTATAGACATACAGGCAATGAAATTCCTCCACAAATACACGGACAGACAGGTATTTTGAAATCCCTCTAGCTACACAGACTGACAGGTATTTTGAAATCCATCTACAGACAGACAGGCAATGAGATTCCTCTACAGACTTAACATTTTCTTAAAGTTACTTTTTTGCAGAGAGTTTCTCTCTGATGCTATACTGCAAGAAATTGAGGATTCATCGTTTGGTGACACATTTGATTTCACTTGGAAGTGGTGCAAACCATATATAGCACTTCAAATTATTTTTTTAATTTTAATAATAATTATACGTCACTTGATAACACGATTTAGAAAGCTGCCGAAATACTAATACAGGAAAAGAAATAGTAGGTGTGTACTAGCTACAGTGTAGGTATTGGTAAAATTTTGTTCAGTTGTGCATTTCACTTGTATAAAAGCCTTCCCCTCCAAATGAAAATAAAAAAACACCCATTAAATAATTTGATTAGTTATCAATTGTGGAGCAGATTTCAGGGGTAATTTTTTTTCCATTTTAAGTGGATGGTAAATTCAATCATTACTTTTCCCATTTCCAGTCTTGCTTCATCTCACAGTAATCAACACAGCACTGATTACATAAGCATGCTGACTACATTCAGATGGTGGTAAAATGAACCAAATTGTCTTTGAATGAGTCTTCATATTATATACTTTTAGTTTTATCTGACAGTTTGATATTATGAATTGAGTGTCCATCCATTTTGATTACTGTTAAGAAAAATCTCTACCTGTTGGAGAAACCATCATGAGGATCTTTAGTTTGAGAATGGATGATTTTCCATCCAAAAGACAAAACTTTAGAGTCTGAGTGGTTTTCCATCATGGACTTAACTGATTAGAACAAGAGGGAATGCATTTCTAAATGAGATTTGGAATGTGATGTGATATATCTAATTACTATTCTGGAGATGAAAAATGGGTAAAAGTGGATTCTATCAAAACTATGGCAGTTGGTGACATTTTATATTAATGTATGATTTTTATGTAAATCTGTGAAGAGCAAAAAAATGAAGATTTTGCTATAAGTCTCATATAGATGTCTGTTTTTGGAATATCCATGTAACAAAAACCATTGTCCAACAATGACAGACAAAACTTTCAATTGAAAGTCCATCAGCACTTTTTGAGCAGTTAAAATAAGAATTTGAGCACAAATTCTATGAAAAGCATTAATTGCCAGTGCACAGTACCATCCCCATTAACACTTGTGTAGACTTATATATGAAAATAAATACAGTTATACAAGTATAAAGCAGTCTCTATCAATACTTGTAACATTCAGGAATATATCACCATAAAGTCCATCTTTTAAACACACAAAATATCTCTATTCTTAAAAAAAAAAGTATCACATATTAGCAAAGATCACCAAACCATGATGTTGTAGCTGCTCATTCAACAACATGGATCGAGGATTCCCATTGTTTAGTAAACTAATTTGTTCTAAAAAATATTCACATTGCATGTGACCCATTATGGTAAGCCCGCCCCCCTCCACTTTTAAAATCACATGACAACACAGCAGCCCTGTTTCTCTTCCTCTCCGATCACCGGCGCACTGTGAGGGGCTTTAAATTTGTGAACAGCGTCTGGATGGTAGCCCTGAGTGTTGTTGTTTGTGTTGTGACCATTCCTATCTTTGTGAGGGGGCTCCTTACCATGTAGGGAAGATGAACTATACTTTTTGGTGTCATTAGTGCTAAGACTGTTTATAAACATGTTCTGGACTTGAGAGCTTATGTCCGTTAAACTGTTTTCTCGACTTCTGGACTCGGCACGTTGTCGTTTCAAGTCTGCTAGTGTTATGGAGGTGGGACCTGAGGGATAACGAACAGTGGACCCTGTCCCTGCCTCGCTGTTGTTCAGCTGGTATGTGTTCGATTTTAAACGAGGACTGGAGGAGTCACCTCGTTTCTCCTGCTGGCGACGACGCAAGCTCTCCTGTTCTGAAACTGACTTAGGAATGTTGCTGGGTTTGGGTTTGTCCGGTGTTGTCTCACGTTGTGAGCTCGGGTGCTCCTGTCGGGAGCTGGGGGGAGGGTTCGGTGGTCGGGGTTTTTGACTGGGTTGACTCTGAAGGGGAGGTCCCTGTTTATTTGATCTCGAAGATGATGACTGTCGTTCTACTGGTGGCCTGTCTGCCTGTCGGTTCCCAGAGGAAGGTTTTAGGGGTGCTGTAGTATCAACAGTCTTTGGTTGTCTTGCGGGTGGAGGTGAAGTCTGCTTTGCTGGTTCAGGTTTTTCCTCGTCGATGATGAGCTGAACATCTTCAATGTTGGTTGCTGGGCTGTTCTCTTTGTCCTCCTCCTACCAAAGAAGGTTAAATTACTTTCACTCAAATCTAATGCATAGCACAGCTCAATAAACAAGAAATGATCAGGAACTCACAGTATTATATAGCAAGAGTTGCCAGAGGACAATGTAGCCTGCCAGGAAGTGTGATGCTACTTACGTTAATTAAGCAAAATCAATCAGGTGACTGGTGAGACATTGTTTCAAATGACAACATATTTCCAGGCAATACTGACAAGTTTTTATGCATTAACTCAGACCTTAGTATTTATAACACTAAATAATTATTGTTAAAGTAATATAAGAATGATGAAATATCCTTAGCCTTATTCCCCTTGTTCCAAAAGAGATAGCCAAGGGAAGTTTTTAAAATGTAGGTTAAAGTCCAAGGTTATTAGATCAAAAGTCTAGGTACCAAATGAAAGGCGTGGTCATCAAGAATCTATTTGTGAACAATCAAAGCCCAATCCCTTTTGGTTTAAAAGATAAAGCCAAGGTTAAAGTTTCCCCCCAAAAGTGTAACGTCGACACTGAGGTCATGACAATAGCTTTCAGGACATTTGTCCTGGTGAACTAGAAACAAGGATACCATTTCTTTTATATTTAAAGAAATAAATTCGATATTAAAAAATATATGAGCGTATGAACTGTGATGCTTCATGCTGGCATACTTCATGAAGCGTGTTGGTGTTTCATGACGGGACGCATAGCAGTTTATACCCTCATGTATTTTCAAAAGACGAAATTTATTTTTAATATCTACATTCTACTTCATTTCTGTCAGAATTCCCAATCATTAAAATTGATGCAAGATATTTATCAAGATTCATGTGTGCATTGTTCATGAGGAAATGATTATCATTACAGTTTGTAGACATCAAAGGCAAAAACATTGGAAATGTAAATATAAAATCGTAACACACCAGAATGCAAGAAATAATTCTTATGACCATTATTGCCCCTTTAGTAAACCCAATATTTCTTAATGTCGAAGCTAAGTAAACCCAACACTTCATAGCCCTGAAGATAAATGAACTTAATATTTTACTGACCTCTGTTTCTTTGACCTCTCACAAGTAAACCTAGTATTTCGTTGACTTCTAATAAATGAACCCAATTTTTCATAGAACTCAAAGTAGACCCAATATTTCCCAGACTAATAAGTAAACCAAATGTTTCCCACACTAAAACCCCCAATGTTTCCAAGACCTTTAATAAGTAAACCTAATGTTTCCAAGACCTCAATGTTTCCCAGATATGTAATAAGTCAACCCAATGTTTCCCAGACATCTAACAAGTAAACCCAATGTTTCCCAGACATCTAATAAGTAAATCCAATGTTTCCCAGACATCTAATAAGTAAATCCAATGTTTCCCAGATATGTAATAAGTCAACCCAATGTTTCCCAGACATCTAACAAGTAAACTCAATGTTTCCCAGACATCTAATAAGTAAACCCAATGTTTCCCAGACATCTAATAAGTAAATCCAATGTTTCCCAGATATGTATTAAGTAAACCCAAGGTTCCCCAGACATCTAATAATTAAACCCAATGTTTCCCAGACATCTAATAGGTAAACCCAATGTTTCCCAGATCCCAATGTTTTCCAGATATGTAATAAGTAAACCCAAGGTTTCCCAAACCCCAATGTTTCCCAGATATGTAATAAGTGAACCAAAGGTTTCCCAGACCTTTAATCGGTAAACCCAATGTTTCCCAGACATCTAACAAGTAAACCCAATGTTCCCCAAACCTCTAATAAATAAAGCAAATATTTCAAAGAACTCCAAGTCAACTCAGTATTTCATAGACAAGAATGTCTTTAAGTAACCCTCACCATTAGATCCTCCTCATCAGCACCATTCTGTCTCCAGCCAAAGTGAAGAGCCTCCTCGCGGGCCTCCTTCATGAATAGTGGGCTCTTCTCCCCCCGCATGCTACTCCGTCGGATCGAAGCACTGACGAAAAAACAAGATCATGTGGTAAAAATAGCAACCTCAACAAATCTGATGTTCGAACTGTACAAAACTGTACATAAGAGGACAATGTATGAAAAAAGAATGTCTTCTAGTATGAATTAAGATCCTACACAGAAAAGTCCTATTTACAGAAATCAGAGTACAATTACATTCACGAACAAACAATGACAAAGATTTTTACACTACAGTATTTATTGGTAGAGGTTTAACCAATCAACATGGTATTTACTGCAGAAACATACTATGTATTTTACTTTCACCGACTACTAAATTAATTTTTCAATGAAAAGTTAAAATAAATGATACCCCCCCTCCCCCCAAAACACCAATATGTGATAAATATTTAACTTTTGTGTTAGATATCCCCAAATCTGTGTGAATTTATACACAATATGTGTACATGTCCACTATCAAGCACTACTCATTAGTGTACCATCAATTACCAAGGTCACTCAGTGACAAGAACTGACTTTAGAGAGATATCTTACTTTTTAAAAAAACATTTCACATTATTCATAATACACCTACCAAAATAAAAACAATAAAGAAAAGAAAAACCCTTCCTATCCCAGCCAGTATACTGAAGAACTACAATCTTATAAAACTTGTACTAGAATAAGATGTATAATACCTATAGTGAGCCAAAAGACTACCCAGGTAGTTAGGGAGTCTGAAACAGATAATTATCTTGCTGGAATCCGTATTTCCAATAAATCTTACAGTACAGCTACAAGCTACAGTAAACAACAGTTTATTAACTCTTTCTGTTGTCGATCTTGATTTTTTTACTTTTAGTAAACAGTAGAACAATTACAAAATTATATCAAAAACAATTTTTAACAAAGGAAAACAGCTTGTAAACTAATTTTCTGGTAACTATCTCCCCCCCCCAATGAGACCACTGTACAGGTTTTCCATTCAGATTTCGGTGAAATGCTGGAATCAACTGAAACAAACTTCTTACCACACTCAGTCCACATCCCGATACACTAATCTCACAATGATGGTACAAAGCCACTCAAAAAATTGTGAGAAAACAAAATTGGTAAGCTGCAAAGCAATAATATTGTACAACATCTAATATAAACTGCAGGCAAAGTAAAACTAGGATTAAATAAAAACAGGAAAAATGAAAATGGTGTGAATGAAAAAACCATGCCAATCCATGCTGAAATCTAAAAAACACACAACTAATATCTACATCATTCAGATTCTACAGGGAAGATAATACTAGGAAGATCTACCACTTCGTCTGTCATTTTCTTAACCACAGCAAATATTTCCAGGGGGATGAATTTAAAGAAAAATAGTGAACTTATACCCCCCTTTCCCCCTGGTCAGTACATGTGTCAGTAAAGTCCAATTTTTATTGGCTTACGGAAGAAAGCAGTCATTTTCAACAAGAACACAGTTCCTCGTCTTGAGAAGATGGTGGGACCATAATACATGTCATATAAACTTCCTCCTTTTGACATCATATGCTGATGCTAGTGAGTTTTCCACAAGAAGGATGAGAATATCATCAAGGTAATATACAAGCCTTGTCCATTACACATTACATGCTGATCTAAGTATGTTTTCATGATGGGGCCAGGAACACCATCATTGGAATATATCAACTACAGGAAAGTAGCATCTAGCCATTAATCAAAGCAAGAAAGAAGATTAGTGAGGTTAATGTCGGCGATGTCACCTGTTGGAGGCCTTATGGTGATGGTGGGAGTGCTCGTAATGATCGTTCAGGGACGTATTGGAATTTGTCACTGAACTCGAACTATTTGACAGGCTGAAACAGAAAACACGCAAGCCCTCAAAAACACAATTCGAGACATAATTATGTATTTAAAAATCATACCGATATCCTTTTGTTCACTAGAAACTTAATGTAACCATATGGGAAATTTTCAATTTATATTTTCAATCTTTGACCCTAAGCTGTCATTTTTTTTATTACATGTATACAGTTATAATTTGACAAGAATTTTGTATATTTTTTCTACATGCAATCTTGACTTTGTCAAGGTGTCTTGAGGTCAAGATTCATGATATACCTTTAGGACATCATCAATTCAACATGAATTTTGAATATTTATCAATCATATCAAACAAATTATTGGCTAGCACGAGAAGTTTATACTTGTGCTACCAAGACTTCAACCTTGGGTCAGCTTCATGTCACAAGCTCAGATCACGAACAACCTTTATGTGATGTGACACGAGTTTATCAAAAATGTTTCTGTGTTGCCATAAATTATGGCCTTGAAAATAATTCAATATTTTTCTTCAGTGACCTTGACCTATTCCAAGTGACCTGCAGTAGGTTCATATTCTAGCTTTAGGTCAAAAGCAATTTTTACATCAACTACAAGCATCTAATAATCTGTTGAATGATCTCCTCAGACAGAAAAAAAGGCAGGGTGGTTCCTATCCAGTAAAACAACTTTTATTCACATACAAAAACCTTGTATAAGAAGACTTTTGAGAGGAGTAATACCTGTATTCACATGTCAGCAAACACATACATGCTATGAATGAGTAATATGACTGACTATGATTATAACTTTTTTCAAAAGTCTTTCTCAAACAAAGTTTGTAAATAAAAGCAGCTGCAAATTGAAGTCGTTTTACAATATACTGTCTCAAATAAAAATTCTGTATATGGGATTGCAGGAATAATCTACAGGAGATATGTTGTCTGTGATTTTCTGATTAGCAATGTCCGTTATGATTGTAGTTGGTGCTACAAAGACTAATTCCTCTATAGAAAATACAATTTAGTCCACTTTCAACCATAACACTCCTGTTTTGAATTGTACCATGACATTTCCACTTCTTTCCATCCACTAGATTACCAATAACATCAAATAACAATTCCATGCATATATGACACCATGCAACACATCACATGGACAACTGGTCACCAACTCAGTTCTGGACACTGGTCACCAACTCAGTTCAGGACACTGGTCACCAACTCAGTTCAGGACACTGGTCACCAACTCAGTTCAGGACAGTGGTCACCAACTCAGTTCAGGACAGTGGTCACCAACTCAGTTCAGGACAGTGGTCACCAACTCAGTTTAGGACACTGGTCACCAACTCAGAACAGTGGTCACCAATGCAGCTCAAGATAACTGGTCACCAACTCAGTTCAGGACACTGGTCACCAACTCAGAATAGTGGTCACCAACTCAGCTCAGGACACTGGTCACCAACTCAGCTCAGGACAGTGGTCACCAACTCAGTTCAGGACACTAGTCACCAACTCAGCTCAGGGCAGTGGTCACCAACTCAGCTCAGGACAACTGTCACCAACTCAGTTTAGGACACTGGTCACCAACTCAGTTCAGGACAGTGGTCACCAACTCAGTTCAGGACAGTGGTCACCAACTCAGTTCAGGACAGTGGTCACCAACTCAGCTCAGGACAACTGTCACCAACTCAGTTTAGGACACTGGTCACCAACTCAGAACAGTGGTCACCAACTCAGCTCAGGACACTGGTCACCAACTCAGTTCAGTAGTCACCAACTCAGAACAGTGGTCACTAACTCAGGACAGTGGTCATCTACTATGTTTAAGACACTGGTCACCAACTCAGCTCATGGCAACTGGTCATTAATTCAGTTCAGGACAACTGGTCACAAAACAAGTTGTATCCTAAAGTACATATATTCACAATGCTCAAAATGCTGAATTTTCTATCTCCAATGAGATAGCAGTCCCTATGCACCGTCAAGAAATTGACTTTGTCATTCTTATTCAAATTTTTAAAATGACTGTGGCATGCAATATGAATATATAGTCATGACTATGCAAACATCGCATATGATTCATGAACAACTGAAGCCAGTAAAAATGATTATGAACAAACAATATAAAATATATACACACTACAAAGATAGACTAAGGAGCTGAACATTCTTACTAAATAGATTAAAGCAAGCTTTCAAACAGACTCAGAACAATCTACACCTCAGGTCATTGCTGAATACTCTGGAATCATCAGAATTCGTGGTAGCTCAATTTTCGTGGAATTCATGGGTACCCCTCACTCACGAATTTACATCCCCAACGAATAAAGACAACTAGTATACAAGAATCTTGCAAATATATAAATCCACGAAATTAAGTCCCAAACGAACCCATAAAAAATTCAGCAATCCACGAAAATTGGCCCCCACGAATTTAAATGATTCTACAGTATTGTTAAGCAAATGCATGTGTATACACTATAAATTAGCCTCTATATTCATTTTGCATAGTATGGGTAATTGTATGCATTCTCAATGGGTTCACCAATCTATACAAAAGGTACATAATGTAAATGCTAGTCAGTCCATATGCTGTATAGTAATTGGTCGTTACGGACGTTAAGGGTAATTTCCAGTGTGCAAAAACAGCACACTAACAAATCATGTGACAGGATTAATACACATTGCTATGTTTAATAAAAGGTAACAGAAATAACTGCATAGGTTACATAATTACTGGTGACTGAATAAATAGCAAAGAACAGAATACAATCCTACAGAACATCAGTACTTACTTGTGGGAGTGGCCGCTACTAAACACAAGATATCAAATGTCAAGGCTACATCTTCTACTGAAAAGTTCAAGTTATGTACTACCTGTTCTAGAGGGGAGTGGACTTCAACAGTTAACCAGGACTGTACTGAACAGTTACCCCTCAAAAGTACCCATGTTAAACATATACTACAAGTGTTATTATAAGGGTTTTGATATATGGAATTGTTAAAGAGAGTCTATTCTTGGTGTACAATTGATAAAACATGAAAGTTTTTAAAAAATAATATGTCGTTCACTCTGACAGAAATACACTGTTCCGATAAAAAAAAGTGCTTTAAATCAAAGCACAGGCATTAAGAGGTGATCAAATTCCTCCTTTACACTGATACAGTTCACATTAAGCGAATGGGATGTAAGGAAATACTAGAGAGAACCATCTACTTAAGCTCTCAAAGCCTAACAAGCCAGCAATTTACTCAAGCTCATGATATATTCTTTAATCATTCATTGGGGTGTTTGTCTTGCTCTACTGACAAATCGAGGAGAGGATTCTACAGCTGTGCCTCAGGAATCCTGAAATCTTCCCCAGCTTTGGTGGACAAACAAAATAACTAACAACTAAATCCTTCATATCGGGCTGTACTTATATTCCCTATCACACTCCGTTTATTTCTCTACTTACGATCGACTCGTGTGTTTTGTACTGCGGCGCACACTGTCCTTTGTACGACTTGCTTTGTTCGTTTCAATTTCATCTTTCATGTCTAGGATTTTCTGTCGTATCTCTGCGTCTTCACACAGGTCTGTAAAATCATGGAATCAAATCAAATTGAAATGTCCATTTGTTTTGTAATTGAACATGCTGCCTATAGCAAATCCATTAGATTAGTTCCAGTATCAGAGAAACTCTTATAAACAAGAGATACTAACGCAGTCTTCACGAAAACATTTAAAACTTGCTGGCCAGTGGGACCAGTGAACTGTCTGAATTTACTGGCCCACAGTGAAATTTACTGCCACCCCCCCCCCCCCCCCCCCAAATTTTCATAGTATATGTTTATCACATACATTATGGAATGAATTGTAAAACTACAATTAATTTACTGAAACTATGCTTATTACTCATATTTACATCCACCCTAAGACATCCTTTCTGTCGATGCCAGAAAAACAACACTGTACACAAATAATTTTCTCTCTCTCTCTTCGCCCGAAACAACAAGACTGCAAATTCACGTATTTTTCACAAACGAGTGCACCTTAGGAAAGTAGCCTTCTCTACCAACATCAAATGTAAACGATTGATTAATTCTATAAACTATAAAAATTGCATAAAATCAGAGATAAGACGATTGACGAAGTTCATTTTCATTGGACAAAGCAGCAGTTACCATGAAACAGAACGTGGCCAGTTTTGTTGTTTCAATAAGTTGTTTGTTGAATATTCACGTCATCAACGTACAAGTTATCTTGACAATTACAAGTACAGTTATCGTTCTTTACTTTAGAGAAATAAACAAACCACGATGTCAAAACACTTACTTTATGTGCTATTTATTGTTTTATTTTGATGGTAATTTAAGTAAATGAAATGTTTAGAATATCTAAATCCAACATTATATTTAATGTGACTTACAAAAAGTCTACAAGCCCATCGGACTTCCTGATTTTTTATTTTCACTGACCCGACCCTAAAATTCACTAGCCTCGGTCTTCGGACCACTGAGTTTTCGTGAAGACTGCTAACGTCTGTAGAAACAGAAAACTCTGCACACAACTTCCCTGACTAAGCTTTTAATATTACCCTAAACAGAAACACAAAGTTTGCAATGATCTATATAATGTACATATGTTGCTCACCAAAAGCTGTCTCCCCGTTCCTTGTCTTGGCATCAATATCAGCACCATTCCTAACCAGAATTTCCAGGATTTCAGGCTACAAGACATTGCAAGTTAGCTCAGTCAAATATACATTTATTAACACAAAGTCTGAAAGAACTCCTATTTATTCTATATTTACCAAATTGTTTACAATTTTATGTTAGTTCTTGTCAAACAAAAAGGCACTTATCATAGATTGCTTTCAAACATTACAAAGCTAGAGACTGAGGCATTGTTCTGAGTTCTACGGTATAATTAAGTCGATTTCGACTCTCTGACCCCATAATGATATAGTTCCCCAGCTACCACTGCTCTGATTATAGCTCTACCACTGCTCTGATTATAGCTGTCATCTGTTTGTGTCAGTAGCAGTATGAAGACATACCTGTAGCCAGCATGCAGCAGCATGAATTGGTTGCCAAGAGTCGAAATCTCGTCTGTCCACGGAAACATGGTGGTCCAATAGAAAATCAGCTACTTCCTGGTAACCATTGGCAGCAGCTATATGTAACTAAAAATCATATGTAACAGTGAGTTATAATGCACTGGTAACGGTTACATGTAATTACAAATCATGTGTAAACCTGTGAACAGTTTTACATTTATTGCCTGCAGTGAGAATACAGCGTGACTGTCAGACGTTGGGAGGAGGAACATCTTAATCTCCCCTTGTTTTACATGAATGCTTCGACTTTGTATTATTTACTTACAGGAGTGGCCCCATCAGAACTAATAAACTCTAAATCTCCTCCTCTCCTTGCAATAAGTTTCAGATCATTCAACATTTGCTTTTCTGGAATGAGTCGGGTATCATCTATGTCTTCTTGGGTTATACCTACAACAGAAAAACAGCTATTAGGTCTCGGCTTCATTTACATCTGGCTGAACTCGGGACTGGGAAACACTTCTATGTGACTTGTACGTCTGTGTGTGAGGAATTGCAACCATTCACAGTTCTAGCCATCTAATATGCTATTCTTTGATTGTAGTGAAATGCAGTATTCAGTAAAATGTCATCAATCCCATTACCCATCAGTGAGTGTACTTTAGATGGGCAATAGTAATTTAAATCATCATGCTAATGTTACTGCTGTCTGATCATTATCACATTATTTAGAAAAATTACTTTACAGATAAGATCATCATTTTTTCATTTCTTCAACATGGGTGTAGGAGATGGGGGTGGAGATGTCACTGAGACCAGTAAAATTATAATCTTAATGTCAACTGTGCTGGAGAAAAACACAAAACTTCCAGTATCATGAACCAATCACAACACAACATTTTGACTTTTAGCTATAATGTTTTAAAATGCCAGATTCTCACACAGTTGACCTGCCCTTTAATGAAGAGATGTCATTTAAAGGAAAAAATTCCAGGTAAGAAAATTTCAGAAAAGAATTTTCTTGCCCTTTAATGAAAATATGTCATTTAAAGGAAAAAATTCCAGGTAAGAAAATTTCAGAAAAGAATTTTCTTGCCCTTTAATGAAAATATGTCATTTAAAGGAAAAAATTCCAGCAAAGAAAATTTAAGGAAATAATTTTCTTGAGAAAAATTGCAATGCATTTTTTCCCCTAATGGGCAGGGCATTCTTTACAAGGTAATTTAAAAAAAAAAAAAAATAAACAAAATTTTAATTTCCTCACCATATCTTTTCTAAGAACATGGATATTGTTTGCAGTAAAATTCCCAATTACTGTTAGAAAGAAGCTTTAGTGTATATACTTCATCTGAAATCATGGCAAATGTGATGAGCACAGGAGATTATCTACCATCTCATCAATTTCATTCTCTGCCAACTCATCAAGACTGACACCATCAATCTTATCTCTATAAGAAAGCACTATTTGCTTAGCTTCAATTATATCCAGCTCCTAAATGTAACAGCAAGAACAGAGAATTCAGGAACAGTGAATTCACTGAGGTCTAGTGACATATATTCTCAATGAATTATACAGCAAATTTATTTGCTCTCTCTATCTCATTATTTTTAAAATTAGTTTTTATATAACAGCTTAGTGATATACAGTTGTACAAAACTTGTTAACCTGAAATTCCTCCTAGGAACAAGCAGATGAATAGGCCTCAATCACTAAATACCCTGTTGCAAGGAAACTGAAAATTTCTGTAAATTAGTGGGTCAAACTATGTAGGACAACCAATGTATATATGTCTTGACAACAACTCCAAGTACTTGTTCTGGTATTATTTCTAAATGCCGAAATTGTTATTGCACCCATCGTTTTTCCATGTTTAGATACTATTTTCTGTATCATATTATACGCTGAAACTGATGACATCACAATATATAAAGGCATGTATAATGTGGAAATGGAACTACCACTGTCAATTATAAAAACAAGACTGCACCAAAAAAATCATTTTATTTTGTGGCTTTTAAAATGTTATTATCTACACTACACAAGAGTTACAAAATAAAGGATTATTTTAAGTTTCAGTAGTTGTCATTCTTGGTCCTTGAAAATCAAAAGCTTAAAAGCAGCATTACAAAATTTAGAAAAAGACCGTTTTGCTTCAGATTCAGCTGTTTAGCAAATATCAAGACAGCATTACCTGTTTATTTCTACGAAGTATGAAGCATGATGTTACCAAATGGTGGGTTTTATTTTCACAAAACATGCTGAAGTATCACGGCTTAATTGACAGATAGGTGGTAATTAAGGGAACAAAGACTGTATTTTGATAATTATCAGGTGATGATAGGTTCAGAACACATGTTCTGAGTTACTGTGGAACCATTACATTTTGTGGGTCTCTATTTTTGTAAACATGTCTTATTAAGTGTTTCACACCACAATGAACACAATTCATGTTTAAATACATAGAAACCATTTTCAATGAAACTGTAAAACCTTGGTAATCTACAAAAATTGCCCCCCCCCCCCCTAGATTTAAACAATTCCACATACTTGTGATACTTAAAATTCTAGTGTTTTTGGTGAAGTTGTCAGTGTCCTAATTCTTGACCAAAAGCTAAAATATCTATAACACATATGCAGCATGGAACTTCATGATCATGCCAATTTTGTTCATAATCTATAATACTGTGTCATAAATGTTTCAATTTTTTCAGGACTACAGACACAGAGAGCAATAGAGCTGGGTTGTAAAAATCATACTGACATAAAAGCTATCTGTGAAGACTTTTGAATATCTAAATATTTTTTGCATGACCTTTAGCTTTAAATACAGCATATAGACAATCTGGAAGGGTTTTGAATAGGCACCACAGATATCCAGGAATAAATGTGGTCCGTAATCGGATCACAGAATCAACAAGTTCTCAAGCAAATCTGATTTTAATCCTTCTACAACCACTTTCTTTAAGACATTTAGATCTTGAGGTTGGAATGACCAGTCTAAACATTGAATATCATTTCAAATTTTTCATTCTTCAACTGGTTGCGACGCGTGACACAACAAATGTCAACCTGAAAAATCCAAGGGGCATTGCCAAAATGTTTGACGAACACTAGTCATAAATGACTATCCAGAAGTGATATACACTTTTCTGTATTTAAATCATCATCATCAATTGGTGTAAGTGTTCAAATTAAAAAAAAACAAATGCACCCCTAAACCGATACTGATATTCGAACTCTGTCACTACAAATGGAATGCAATCCAAAACACTCAGGTCTTTACTTTCCTTCTGATTTTCTCTGAAGATAAATTCTGTTATCTGTTCCCAGAACAACTCCTGTCTGATCAAAAATATCTTGGATTCCTAATTTTGGTTCATTCAATGCATCTTTTCCTTTTGATTCTAGAAATTTTAAGAGGCTATACTACTTTTCATCATGAATAATGATAAAGAATCTTCTCTCAACTGATCATTTTGACAACGGTTTAATTATAGAATTATTAAATTTCGGTGTTAGATCACTGAAATTATACCTTTGATCTTTTAAAACAAACCTATTCAACAATCAATCCAATGGAACACTGGTCAATTTAGGTTGTCCACTTTGAGCATTGCTTTCAAAGATTTTCTCTTTGTAAATTCTTTTAGACACTTTGATATTGCCGATCAATCATATACAATTAACTTTGCAAGCATTTTTTTTTCTTCCTTCACTGTTTAAACATACAATCTGTTCTTTTAGGACTAGTGCCATTTCTCGCCAGTTTGAAGCCATGTTTTATTTATGCCTGCTATGTATCTATAAATAGTCCAACGCATGCAACGGGAATCCCATGACGTACATAACTCACAGAAACTGTCTAAATTTAGGTTTGAAAGAGTGTAAAACTGCACAGATATTTAGGAATACTTCTGACGGGTATTTTTTTTTTACTTCCATTTCGCTTAAACTGCAGAGCATCGTACATTTGTACTAACTTTTGAATACATTGAAAAAAGTTTTTAAAAAATATTTAGTATTCGCTGGTGGCTGTTGGACAACCATAGATGTACATTAAGTTGGTTGGAGGACTTACCTCTTTTTGCCATCTCTGTTTCTATATAGTCTAGTGTCACTTCATCCTCACAGATGTCATAAGGCATGTTCCCGTCTGCATTGACAGCCAAAAGTTCACCACCCCTAAAAAACAAGAAATATATACTGAATCATCTGTTGTGGGATATTCTGCTTTTGTTGTTGAAGAAATTCATATTATTTATCTGTGAGATACAAGTCATGGTGCCTTGTTTGTCTGTGAGGTGCAAAGTAATTGTGCCTTACTTGTCTATAAGGTAGTGCCTTACTCATCTGTTTATCGGTGACACAGATATCTAGTGCCCTACTAACCTGCTTATCAGTGACACAGATATCTAGTGCCTTATTTGTCTATAAGGTAGTGCCTTACTAACCTGTTTGTCGGTGACATAGGTATCTAGTGCCTTGTGTATAAGGTAGCGATACGGACATCTAGTGTCATATCTATAAGTTGGTAACATAGACATCTAGCGCTTTATTCACACAGATAACTAGTATTTTACGTGTCAGTAAAATAGTGACACAACTGCATTACTTATCTACAGTAGTGAGATATCTAGTGCCTTATTTGTCTACAGTAGTGAGATATCTAGTGCTTACTTGTCTATAATATAGTGACAGACTTGTCTACAGTACTGACAGATATCTAGTGCCTTACTTGTCTACAGTACTAACAAATATCTAGTGCCTTACTTGTCTATAATTTTGTGACAGATATCTAGTGTCTTACTTGTCTGAAGTACTGACAGATATCTAGTGCCTTACTTGTCTGAAGTACTGACAGATATCTAGTGCCTTACTTGTCTATAATGTAGTGACAGATATCTAGTGCCTTACTTGTCTATAATGTAGTGACAGATATCTAGTGTCTTACTTGTCTATAATGTAGTGACAGATATCTAGTGCCTTACTTGTCTATAATGTAGTGACAGATATCTAGTGTCTTACTTGTCTATAATGTAGTAACAGATATCTAGTGTCTTACTTGTCTATAATGTAGTGACAGATATCTAGTGTCTTACTTGTCTATAATGTAGTGACAGATATCTAGTGCCTTACTTGTCTATAATGTAGTAACAGATATCTAGTGCCTTACTTGTCTACAGTATTGACAGATATCTAGTGCCTTACTTGTCTATAATGTAGTGACAGATATCTAGTGCCTTACTTGTCTATAATGTAGTGACAGATATCTAGTGCCTTACTTGTCTACAGTATTGACAGATATCTAGTGACTTACTTGTCTATAATGTAGTGACAGATATCTAGTGACTTACTTGTCTATAATGTACTGACAGATATCTAGTGCCTTACTTGTCTATAATGTAGTGACAGATATCTAGTGCCTTACTTGTCTATAATGTAGTGACAGATATCTAGTGTCTTACTTGTCTACAGTATTGACAGATATCTAGTGACTTACTTGTCTATAATGTAGTGACAGATATCTAGTGACTTACTTGTCTATAATGTACTGACAGATATCTAGTGCCTTACTTGTCTATAATGTACTAACAGATATTTAGTGACTTACTTGTCTATAATGTACTAACAGATATCTAGTGACTTACTTGTCTATAAGGTATCGACACAAATGAACATGACCACAGGTGGCTGCTGCGTGAAGTGGAGTCCATAGTTCTGTGTCACGTGCATTTACTAATGCTCCAAATTCCAGCAGAAGCTTCAGCATTTCTTCATTGTCATCTATACAGCACTGAAAACACAATAGGATAACATTAAACTACATAGAACTTATAAATTGGATTCGGATAATTAGTATCCACACACAAGGTACTAGATAAACTGGATTGGATAATATCATGGCACAAGGAACTAGATAAACTGGATTGGATAATATCACAAAAAGCTAGATAAACAGGGTCGGATAAAATCACTATATTAGGAACTATATAATACACGCCTCAATATCAATTACTTGTCTGTGGCATACAAGGAGCCATGTACACCCCAATATCAATCTACTCATATTATCAAAGGGAACTAAGTAGCCGAATTTATTGAAGTGCACTGCAGACCATCTGATTGTTTTTGTTATTTTCAAAGTTTAAAATAAGGAGTTGACCTATTTTGTCAATTATGGAAAAGAATTTGTTTGTTTTGATCCAGTTAGTTACAGATTTATTATAATTTAAACATGATACACAAACATGTAAGATAAAAAATAACAATGTACCATGTATATTATACCATTATTGATATTTTTTAGGCTAATACAATGCTTTAACTGCCTGTCTGGTGGACAAGGTGCATATTGCACTCTGTGGTTACTAAAGCATCGTATTGACCTAAAACTGTCAATAGTTTCATTTACATGATTAAATAATTCAAAACATTGAAACTAGCTACTAGTACCTACAAAACAATAAATACCCAGTCAGCCATATCATATACAAATAATGCAAAACCTAGTTAAAAGTGATTAGAGACCTGAGTTTTTGTTTATATTCATAAATAATTTAAAACATCAAAACTACCTAGTAGAACTTACGAAATGATACCTGATTGATCATCTTTGTATTGGTATGAAATGATACCCGATTGGTCATCTTTGTATCAGTACGAAATGATACCCGATTGGTCATCTTTGTAACGGTTCTGATGTTACTTTAATTCACTAATTCTTACTCCAGTTTATGACAGAAGTCAAACTTTCTTTACAATTATATGCAAGACCTAGTTGAAAGTGAGTAGAGACAGTAATTTTCATTAAATGACCAAAATACATTAATGAATCGCATATCACATTCCCAGTATAATTTTGGACCAGTTATGGAGAAATCTAGTGTTATATATAAATTTAACCCAAAGGCACGTGCAGGTGAACATAACGTTTATATTTCTTCTAGTTTGTTGGGTCTTAGCCAATCCGTAAGTTAGAATTATTTGATCATATATTAAACAAGTATATTGTGCCAATCCAAAGATCGGTATTGAAGTTTAAAATAATGTGCTACTTTTGTAATCAGGGCATGTTTTCTGGGAGTGTTTTTCCATCACCATATTGAAGCCCAGATCAGACAGCAATCAATGGACCCCTGCAGAATTGAACTGCTATGACAAAAACATGTAATGAACACATCTAGTCTCTAGACACCTATTTATCTGCATGATAACAGATTCAACAGCCATGAAAACAATTGATGTACGGGACTTCAGTGTAACCAGAAAACAACTCATTATCAGCTCATTGGACTATTAATTCATTTCAAATTAACTGATGTTTAAACATAGGCTATTTCAAATTAACCAACGTTTTAAGGCAAAGAAAAACAGAAAATGGTGTTGGGGAATTCGGTACTTCAATATAATTGGTGTTTCAAGAATATAAATGAAATAAGCTTTACATGCCTCACTATAGATCTGCACAATATCACGGAGCTATGTGGTACGTTTGCCTCAATATAAATCTACATGTAATATGACAGGGAGCTGTGTTGACTCAATATAAATCTACATGTAATATTACAAGGAGCTGTGTTGTTTCAATATAAATCTACATGTAACATTACAGGGAGCTGTGTTGCCTCTGACAATATCAATCTACAGGTAATATCACAAGGAGCTGTGTTGCCTCAATATAAATCTACATGTAATATTACAGGGAGCTGTGTTGCCTCAATATAAATCTACATGTAACATTACAGGGAGCTGTGTTGCCTCAATATAAATCTACATGTAACATTACAGGGAGCTGTGTTGTCTCAATATCAATCTACAGGTAATATTACAGGGAGCTGTGTTGCCTCAATATAAATCTACATGTAATATTACAGGGAGCTGTGTTGTCTCAATATAAATCTACATGTAATATGACAGGGAGCTGTGTTGCCTCAATATCAATCTACAGGTAATATTACAGGGAGCTGTGTTGCCTCTGACAATATAAATCTACATGTAATATGACAGGGAGCTGTGTTGCCTCAATATCAATCTACAGGTAATATTACAGGGAGCTGTGTTGCCTCTGACAATATAAATCTACATGTAATATTACAGAGAGTTGTGTTGTCTCAATATCAATTATAGGTAATATTACAGGGAGCTGTGTTGCTTCAATACCAATATACATGCATTGTCACTGGGAGCTGCCTCGCAGACAAATCTACACAAAATGTCAGAGGGAGTTATATATGTCACAATATGTCCTGTTGTCACTGCTATTCTTTTAAAATATGGAGTTAAGAGTCTGATATCTATAACTTGCATCCATGTCTGGAAAATTTAGCTTTTCTCTGAACAATCATCCAAGAGATCCCAGCTGCAACACTAAGCACACTATTCACAACAAAGAACTTCATTCCCTGGCACAAAAAACAACTATTGGCAGGAAAGTGGTGAATGATGGTGTAAATAGCAATCTTCTAATGGTGTAATCTAGTAATCTTGATTCACATCTCCTAGATGTACTTATATATACAAGATTATTTGATAAATCTCAGGTGTGAAATTCATCCTACATTACGTAAGACAATTTATCTGCATGTGAAAAAAAAAAAGATAAACATGGAAATGACAGAATCAATTGTCAATTACATTGTACCAACAAAAAAAATTCCCCAAAAATATGATTTTGTTCAGGAGCTAGTATATTATTTATGCAGAAATTTTATTAAAAATAAAACTCCCATTTGTAACCTAAATTATTGACAATCCATACTGTAATTGACCTTATAATTCACTCACCCTTGTGAAAAACAAAGTCCGTTGACTGAATAAACACAGGTGAAATTTTCAATACTTAAATTTTACCATTCAATAACAGTAGTCTGACCTGGTGTAGGGCAGTGAGTCCATCTTCATTGGTCACATCTGGGTTAACTCCAGCACTAAGAAGACGTTTTACTGTTGTAGTTAAAAAAAAGAAAACACACTTAGGAAAGGTACTTTTTCAACAAACATGTCATGACCTTCGATCTGACAAAATTCATAGATTGATCAAAAACTAGTTTTGTTGATGCTTAATTAAACTCTAGCTATGGTTTTTTAAAATTTATCAGCAAAAATTAATTGTACTTTGTTGATCACTTACTGTCTTAACCATAAAAACAACAAAAGGTAATCAATTAAAATGTATAAAACAACAATATAAAATATTCGAGGGGAAGAAAGAACCTACTACAGTGTATCTATTTCAACAGGATATTCTTATCAGATTGTTAAAGACATCTTTAATACACAATCTATAACTACTGTTTACATCATTTACAAAAGAATCTGTGAATGTGGAAATGTAAAACGAACCCCCAAATCAGGCTAAAGAAAGGTCTGAACGATTCTAATGGCAGGAAAATCATGCAGCTGATTAAGTCGGATTGTAAAACCCCTTGTCAAAGTAAACAATGTACTCAGCAAATTTGATTAATCAAGACTACATTAGTATCAAATCAAATGTGTAAACATAAAAATGCTTACAGCAGTGTGAATTGTTCTGGTATTTTTGTCCAAAGTGGACATGATGAATAGGAAGCATGAGAATATATCGAACTGTTCGTTCTTTATCAATGGTATGGTGTTTACTTACCATCCTCTAAATCATTACGCGCTGCCGATTCCAATATCATGATGTTTCCTTTGAAGCGCACTCTTGTCGTCTTTGTTCTACGGTGCTTTTTCAGAGGCTGACCTTTCTTAGTTTTTTTGCTGCTGTCCTTTTCCAGCTGTTTTTCGTAGTTGGTCCACTTCTTCATTTGCTGGGACCGACGTTTTTTGGCATGTTTCAGTCGTTCTTGTGTTCCCATCCGCTCAACGCTCGGGATTTCAGCGACCAAATCTGAATGGTCGGCCATTTTTTAAGTGTATTTGGTGAAAGAATATATACTGCAGTAGGATCAGACAGATGGACAAACCACAAACTGACGACCGTTCAATATAGTCCAGTTGTAACCCATCCTATCTTTGAAAGGACATTTACACTCCTTAAAATGTCTGATCCTCCACTGGTACAGATATGTATAAATCAACTGCCAGCTATCTCATTGTGGTCTGGAAAATCAAAGATTAAGTTATCAATAATACAAAAGATGACTCGTTTCATACCAATACTCATAACAGCAATAACAATATTCTGATCTGCCTGCATCAGAAATTATATGGAAAAGCTATAGGGGCACTGTATCAATACCTACTCCTCTGCAGGAATATATAGTTTTGGCTCTGCAACTAAATAATAAAGATTTCCCTTGATATGCCCCTCTGGAGATTCATTACTCTGCAACTTTACTGTTAGACAAGAAAGCTGTGTCTTAATATACAATATCCTCTCTATCATCCATCACATCACAATCTTTGATAGGCTAATGTAACAATACATGAATAGTTTAAGATTCAAGGCCTAACATCCATGTTAAAGCAATGAGTAATATATGATACCAATACAAATTTCTATACAGAAATTTCAAGCTAATTCATGCATCTTTATTCGCATTATGTGTGTTTTACTTGTCCTTAACTAGTTTGATTTGGGGACATTAAAGCTGAGAAAAGTCAGTGTGTACATCACGAATTTCTAACGAAAGCAAACCCATGCAGTGTCTGATTTCTACAATCAATCAGCCTAAAAGGCCAAGAGACTGGTTGATTGTGTCAGAATAATGAAGTGACTATCATTCTCCCTCATTAAAGTACTAAAATGCAGAGACTAATGGTTGCCTGATGCTGGGCAGACTTGATTTACTGGAGATGACAGGGACAATCTAGGGCTTCCTCAGAATCGGTCACTCTAAAGCACAACAGACTTTTACCAATACAAGATAGTAACAAGCAAATTTTGTGAAATCCTCCACTAAAAGTTGTGAAATTAGATTTGTGTATGTTATCGTGCTTAAGGGGAGAAATGCATTTTATATCGGATTCTTCTTGCAAAGATTATTTGCTTTAAATACAAATAATATAATCAAGGTTATCCATAAACCGGGTTGCCCTTATAATATGAAGTAGACATCCATATCTATGTGAAAGTAAAATGGGTTTTGTAGACCCTTTACATTCTTAATTCATGTAAATTACTGAAAGTCTAAGTAGCCGGGAACTTCAATCAGAATTGACAATTAAGGGAAATATGTACAAATGCAAATATTATTTGCTACATTGCACGAGTATAAAACAATGGCGGTCACATCCACAAGTGACAGAATCTGATACCTCTTTGTGTGAAGTCTCATTGCAAAAGCTAATATGGAATTATAGATCTGATCCCGAAATAATTTTCTGAAATATGTTTTACTTTGTGTCATTTTATTCTATAAAATATCATCCTATATCCATTTGAACTCTTATGCGATTTGTTTATTGCTAAAGCTGAATTTATATCTATATGTGACCTTGGCCTTTGAACCATCAAAACAAGAGGTCACCTTTAAGTGACTACATCATAGTGTTGCTGGATGTGAAACTCAAAAGCTCAAATAGTTTTTGAAATTATCATCTGGAAACCATATCTTACAATATGTGACCAAGTGACCTTGTCCTTTGACCTTTACATAAGTGACAGATTCTTCATATGATGTTTCAAAACTAAGTTCAAAGCTTAAGTGAAATTATAAATTTCATCTAAAAGTCATTTCTTAATGTATACATCATGACCATTGACCTTTTGTTCTTGAGAATGATAAGGACTCTCCATGTGAATTTTAATTGCTTTAGTTAAAATGATATCAGCTGCAGAACTGCAACTTTTTGGGAATATTGGGATATGCCACATGACTACAGATCCTTTGATTTACATTCCCAATCTTTTTTCCTGCACACAATTCGGATGTTACATCAATGGCATCTTAAGATGTTAATGTCAAACAATCCTTAACACACTTCCCCAGTATTCTTGTGGCAAGACATACCTACAAACATTAAAGCCCCATTCAAGCTGAAAACTCTTAGCTTCAATAAAGTGCACCTGTTTATGCAGCAAACTGCAAGGTTGTCAGTCAATTCAAACCTAAAATCACATTTGTGATACCATCAAGAAACCATTTCTTCCCATTTGTGACCTGGTGACCTTGAATTATAAAGGAGCAGGGTTCATCTTTAGTCAGAGGATGCTTCAAGTGATTCACATGTCTCCCTTCAAAAGTTCCATAGTATTTCATCTGGAAACAGTGTGTGTGACCAATAACACTTGACTTTTTGACCTTAGATAAACAACAACAAAAAACATCAAAGGTAAAATCTTATATATAGACACTTTGTGGGAATGTACATTGCTAAACTAAATCACTATACCATGTGCACTGGTATTATTTTTAAGCAATTGGAAGTTGTCCCAAACTACTGCTTTCAAAATCTATTGAACACTTCAGTCCATGGAAATAGCATAATATTGGTAGTGAATATTTCTCAGAAGAAAGTAAAATCATATCGATATCACTTGGATAGAGTATGCATGGTCATTATTGAAGGACATACATGATTGGCATTTTTGCTATTTTTTCTAAAACTATTATTTCATCTCCTTGATATGAAGAGATCTTATATGATTTCTGAAATAGGTTGTTTTATACAGCAGTATAAAATTTACTATACTTTGTATATCGGCCTGGTCAGCTCAATTGTTAGAGCGTCCCATGCTCGATCACCGATAGTAACATCCACATACAACCTTCTACAATACATTAAAGTTTTCCTTACATTTTTACTTGCCACAACCATGAACTATCAAACTATGCTAACTCTAAAACAGACCTGGTAATAGACTCCAAGCTTTATTGTAGAAACAAGATAGGATGCAAATGAATTATACCCGAAATGTCAAGAAAAATTATGTTATTGAGAAATGCTCCATATGACCTTTAAGAATTATTTGTGATAAGAGCTTCATTTGCCTACCAAAATTGACATTAATGCTTTTGTTTCAAGAGTGCAAGGATAATGCATAGTGCTCCCGAAGGCTTTGGAATTGAACATTGTAGTATTCATATTGAACATTTACAATTCTTTAATTCCAATGGCTTGTAATTGCATGAGTTGAATTTATGGACACTTGCTGTCACAAAAAACTGTGTTGATTAAAATTTAAGCATCTAACCCTGAAGTCATACATATTGTGCTCATATGCAGAGATATATTTGATCAAATCCCAAATTCATGAGTAATATTTCTGTAGGTCACAAGTAACAGAGAAATTGTCCTTCAACAGAACAGAATTTATATGCAAATGGCAGTACCACAGAAATGGTGGAGATTTTCCAATCTGCAGGATTTATATCTGACAAATTAATCATTGAGACTAGTCTGCCATGGTCTTCAACAACACTGGGCTCTATTTGGCATCCACTGCAATAACTTAGGTCCAAAATACAATACAAAGAATCTGTACAGAGAGTCAGACTGGAAAATCACAAGAGACCTGACCCACAACAAAGTACAAGTCAAAATCTTGTAACACTAACCAAGGGTGACTTCTGGTAACAATATGAAATGTCTTTGACCTAATATTATGTTGCTATAACTTAACTTAAAGACAGCCAGTAATGATATGAAATGTGTCCTACCCAATACACAAATTATGCTGACTGTCTATAATACCGTGAATTAATGTCTCTTTAATACTTAACCAAGTAAGACTTCCTAATTCATAGCGGAAAAATTTACATTTCCAATGTTTTTGCCCGGTATCTTTACAAATAGTAATGATAGCCATTTCCTAATGAATGAGCTACTGCTGTGATCAATGTGCATATGAATCTTGATAAATATAGTCCGTCTATTTTATTGAAAGATATGAAAAATATAATCCAAATTCAAAAAATAAATTCAATTTTAGAAAATACATAAGGGTGTGAACTGCAATACTTCATGCTGTCAAACTTATCACAAAGCTCCTATGTCCTTCATGAAGTATGCCAGGGTGAAGCATCACAGCTCATACCCTCATGTATTTTAGAAAAAGAAATATCAGTGCTCCAAGTTGCGAGTAAAACGGTCGCATTTGCGACCAGAAAATCGATTTTGCGACTAGAGATTATATTTAAGTTGCATTTTTACGAGTGGAAAAAAATGGGCATCTAGTAGAATTTTGTAATCGGGATCCGAAATCTGAATAAATAATTTTCAGTCTTGGTCAAAACAGCGTTTGAAAGCAATCAAGATGGCGGTAAAACGAGGGTTAAAGCAATTTGGACTTAGTTAAAAGTAGAAGTCTCGGCCTAGTACATGTAACAAAGAAATTCAAGAATCACACGGAGAAAGTTCTGCATTAAAAGATGACGTAGCTGTGTCTAAAGAAAAATGCTAAAGTATAGGAAGAACTCCAGTCCTAATGGCTGAAGGAATTTTCGTGGTTGATATACAGAGATTGCAAAATGTTTTGCAGAATTTGTGAGGCCAATCAGCCAGCAACGTCCACCATTTCTGGACACCCATTGTCCGATTTCACCATGACCTGGTGTACATCTTTCAAATGTGGAAGTGTAACTATTCGCGACAACAGTAAGAGTCTACATGTCTTTGTCTGTGACTGCATTATTAGCAGTAAGTCGAGCAGGGCAACTGTTGCTGCTAATTTTCACAGACAATTACAAATTCGGGATGTAGTATTCTTATTGATGCTGGTACTGATTGTTCAGCAAAAGATCCAACAAGTAGAAGCTCTTATTCGCATAAGCCGTGAAGGCCCACTTATTGAGGACTTTAAAGCAAATCCTTGTGTGGAACGCTGGGTTTTCTTCTCCAGAAGCGTACTGTAAAATATACAGGATGGCCCAATGCAATACGACTTTTGCCAGAGTAAATACTTGACTTGTTAGCATCCAGCATGTTTCACAGCACATTTCTATTCAGTTTCAAAATAAAACAAACAAAATGCATACATGGGTGTAGATTTGTTTCTTGAAAGATATTCAAATTAAAAAAAAAAACTTGTAGGTCTTATTCACAAAATATTTTACCATGGCAAGTAGAAATTTTGAACATGGCGACTAAAAATTTTAAAATGGCGACCAGAAATATTTATAGGTCGCCATTTTACGACCTGATAGCAGATGTGACTTGGAGCACTGAATATAATTCTTAAAATGCCTCTAACATAGAATGTTCATATGTTAATGTATTTGGCCTAATGTTACACAAATCATAAGAGTCTGTCTTTAACACTGTTGAAATGTTTCAGACCCATTACAGCATTACACAAATCATGAGACAACTAGTCTATAACTATGAAATATCTCTAACTTTGTACAAGCATTACATAAATTAACACCACGAAATGACTTGCTCGAAATGATCTCTGATCTTACGCTGTAAAAATCATTTTACGGTAAAACCTGTTCATTACAAAAGGACTATAGGCGACATCACTAATACCTAAGAATTACAGGGTGGTTGTTTTTTTTTCAAGGTATGTGAACCAACATGATTTTAACAATCTGTTACCAGGTGGTTCTTAGGCTGTTTCTTATAGAATTTTCCAAAATACTCCCACGTAAAACTTCTTTTTCATGGTACTATCCTAGTCCCAGGGGTCATCATTTATAAGAAACTTGATTTATTCATTCTATAAAATATCATTTATGCAAGTTTCAAATTCCTGGTTCAGTGGTTCTTGGGAATTTTCAGTATTTCTTAATTAACTCCCCTTCTAGGGTACATAATCCTTCCCACTATGATCAATCTTGAATCTCCTCCAACGCACGGATGCTTTGTGTAAAACTTAGGCAAACTTAATTAGGAAAGCCCAGGTGAGCTAATAATGAACATGATATGTTGATAACAGTGAAATTCACTCCCCTCTAGGAAAGTAAAAATTCTGGAAAAGCAATTACAGTTCATAGAATTACCCTGTTTTACCTCATGTTATTCAAATTGCATTTTGTAGTCTGCCAAAAATATTGACTGAAAACATTGCCCTCTTTCATATGAAGAAAGTGGTAATACTTTCTTCATTCTAAAACATCAAAATAATGGTCTCAAAGAGAAAGTTTTGAATAAATTCAAAATGAGAAATTCCCTGTAAATCCCATAAAACATCAGTTCCTGTAGACATTCAGCAGTGAAATGAACTGAACTGTACCTACATACTTAGCCATTCTATCAACACAGATGTCTAACATACTACTACAATAAAACTTGTAATTGACACATTTTAGTATGTTTCTGGTGAAGCTCTTCAGTTGAACAGTGAATTTATTGGCAGACAGGGATCAAGTTTAGAAACACAGGAGAATAGAATAAATTGTAGGCAACAGCAATATGGGATAGATGTATACATGTACTATCTTATACCTGTAAGCAATTTCTTTTCTCAGAGATTGCCATGATCCAGATCCCTGTCAGATTTCACTAATCACAGACAGTGAAACTCTGAAATCCTCATTCATTCAACATTGTAATGGTTGTTTAAATTCCTTTAAGTAAATTTTATTCTAATTAAGTATTGATAAAGTGAATTAGAATTAGTTAATAAATGAGATTGATACATAAAAAACAACATTACTACAGGAACCCCGGTTCTTTATCTCCCAGGGCCTGATAATCACACTAAAGCATCAGCTGATCAAAACAGCAGGACGCTGCTTCCTATCTTGGTAAATCAGCACATTATTCAGTTAGCTGTTTGTTATCTATCAAAAGGAGGTCTGTTCAATAACAAAATCAAAAGATGGATACACTGTAATGGGGAGTAAACATTCTGTCTTCCTAAACAAGAGAGAGAGATTGACACAGAGAGAGAGAATGAGAGAGAGAAAGAATACATCCGTTGATTGAAAAAGGAAGTAGGTACAGCATACTGTACAAAAATAGATCCTCAGACTTGACATCAGACAAGTGTACAAATTCAACATAATCAATTAGTGATACACACTTTCATGTTACAGGGGAAACAAGGATTATACAGCCAAATGAGGATATTCCTGTCCATAGTGTTATTAGAATTTCAAAACATACACTTAGTATGTAATACTATAAACACTAATAAAAGGACAATGTAGAATAAGGGCCCCATATGACCCCCAATTTTGCTTAATAAATTTCAAAATAGACATAAAAACAAGAAAACTAGATAATAAAAACTTAAAGATGATGCCTTAGTCAAAATATATAACCACCAACACAAATGTGCATGTAAAGTGTCTTAAGCCTGGTCACAAAATTTCAAGCAATTCTGGGATTCATAAGATGAAGACATATTTCCATTTTGAATTTTCCATACATTCTGCTTTAGAAAACATGGTGCACATATTTGCCTATACACGTATCACTTGCATCTTATACAGGTTTACATGTATAAATGTAAGGTTGTGAGATAGCCAAGAAGAGTGTGCTCTTTATAATTCAGAATTGTATTTCCATCAGATGTGGATTACACATTTTAGTTGATGACTTCTCAAAAAGGGGGCCATATATGGTCCTTATTCTACCCTCTCCTTTGAATCTAATTTCAAAAATACACCAAAATGAAATGTACATTAATTGAAAACTTAATGAACATGTGTATTTATAGATACTCAAATTACCTAATTCTTAAATCAAGTGATTGATAATACACTATGCCACAAAATTCAAAACTTCATTACCCTGAAATACCCATTGTCTTATACCCATGGGTCCATTCCCTCATTCTGATGAATAATAATTTGAATTTACTGTCTAATCAAATCAATTGACATAGGAATAGGTAGTAGTACCTTAACCTCGCTATCACAGCAATATTGTGCAATGAAAGTGTGTAGAAACTGAAAGGGACTTAATGATTGGACAAAATTGCTTTTGGTCTTCCCTTACAGACCAATAAAATTACCTCATTAGTTATTCATGTGAACAAGCAAATTGATATGAATGGACACACAGGTGATGGAGAGAGGAGTGAAGCATAATCAACTGTGGATATCTAACAATGGAAAATACCATGTCACAATGCCAATGTGCAAAAAACAGCATCTCGGCATTTTATTGGAGGTCAATGGACAGGAAAGCATCATGGATATTTTGAATATACTGCATTATCAGGGTATTCGATGCAAAAAGAAAAAACCCAAAGAACACTCAATAAATAGTATTATATATAATACTATTAATTATGAATACCAGAAAAATTATTTAGGCTCTTTCAAAGGTGTTTTTTATTGGGTGCATAGATTCACTGAAAACAAGAGGAATTACCAGAAGAAGAAAAGAAAAAGAACTGAAAACCAGAGTCAAATACCTAAAGCAAGATAAAATAAATATATACAGACTTATTCCCAAAATTTTACAACTGTATTTGAATGTAAGGAGCTAGTTACAGTGACAGAAACTATATATACTGAAGCCAGGAATTTTTTAACTTTTGATTTCAAGGGTCAGAGACATTCATTTTGGGGAAGCAGCAATATTTACTTGAATTTGGAAATTCAATTACAATTCCTTAAAAAAAAACTTTAAAAAGCAAACTAATTGATTTTATCTACTGATTTAAACAAATTTCAAATTCCTGTTTTTCATGTTAAAGAAAATAGGAAATGTTACAGTAAGGAAATTGACCCAGGCATTGTGTAAGGAAATTGACCCAGGCATTGTCCGAGTTTGATTTTATCAAAGGAAATTAGTATTGGTCTCCAATGTAAGTAGTGAAGGAATTATCAACTTAAATCATCAACATTTAAAATACTTTCGTTTTCTTTAGCACTGAATCTCTGAAATCAGAGACACACACTTGCGAGTTTCCATTGAGACTTTTGTCACTGTCATGACCATGGTCAATTTGGACCCAGTTATTTGTTGATTTTCCACCTGTTCACTCGTCATGGAACATGGGTTCCTCACTTGAAAATCTATTTCTAGTTTTGAAATATAAAAATTTAGGCTTCTTGTTTAAATTACATTTCTTTGCACTAAGTTAAGGAAGATCAGGGGTAGACAAATAGCACTGCCCAATGCCAACCATATTTTAGAGTCAGACAGGTAAAATTACAAGAAGGACTTGTCCGTGGGCAAGTGAATTTTAAAGTAAAATAAAAATGTAAGATAATAATAGCAAAAGTAAATGCATTGACAGTGCCGATCGTGGACAAACCAAAAGTATGTCAGCAATTTTCAAGCAATTTAATAAAAATACATACACCCCACTAGTGAGATTAACATGGACCATTAAAATGCTTAAACTGTACGGTGAAATTAAAATTGACTGCAAAGTGCTGAATCTACTAGGTGCAATGTCATGACAAGGTGAATGTGCAATGCATTGATGACTGAAAACATGGACATGTTTGTGACATTTAGCAGGAAAAGAAAGGACCCTGAATGTATCAACCTTCTGTATCTACAAAGCATGCAAAGTCTGACAAAATGAAGAAAATCAGGAGATAACTCAAATCATGAGGGGAAACTTGGTCATTGATTTATTTCAATGAGCAAACAGGAATAGATATGAATGAATTGATTTAATAAAATACAACAAGACAAACAATTTCAAATAGTTTTATTTATGTCTTAATTCAAGGTGGGGCAAGTGAATATTGTGGTAGGGCCTGTGAATTTGGCGTTTCTACATGTCTTTGGACACGAACTTAACAAATCTATTTGTCTGTCCCTGATTAAACGTTTGTGACACTTTTTGTCACATTACCATTTATAGAATACCGAATCCAAGCTTAAATGCAATAAAGCTACAAACATAGGTATAGTATCCCGAGTAACGAGTTCTTAACAAATATCAAACAAAAAAACTTTTATCATCCTTTGAGAATTTTTAGAAGTCACTGGGAAAACAACTGCTTTTCCGCATGGGGAATGACACCCAATTTTGGCCCTCTTTAGACCCCTTAACATCTGTGAAGGATTTTCTTTACATGCTGTTGCCATTTTGATTCCAGAAAGAAAATACCTGGTACCGCTTCAGCATTTATCTCCTTTTGTTGTAACTCTGTGTGTTCAGTTATAAAGTTATGTTATACATTCTGTACATATTCATTATACAAACAAATCTGCTTGACTCTTGTTATGGGGGGGGGGGGGGGGGGGGGGGGGTGGTGGATATCGTTTTTCCCTTCTATTTTGGTAAATTACTTTTTATCATTACATCAATTAAAGTATGTCATTATTCCTTGCCAAAGACGATTTGTAAATTTCTAATTTCTTTGTAAACAATTTTAATAAATTGATTTACATAATTATGTAACATTACATGTGGGCTTGTGCCAAAATATGAATCACCATCTTACATGTTCATGTTGGGCGTTTACAAACTAAAGCTTATTAATTAAAGCAGCAGAATAATTTAGTGAAAATATCCTATTTCAAACAATTTACAATAATACCTAATATTTTACTCAGTCCGAATTTGAAACTTAGACAATCATAACAAGTTAGAACTAATACGTTCATTTTGGAACAGAAACAGTTTTGTAAACGAACCCCCAAAAAACCGGAAATTCAGGTAGCAGCGACGACAAAAAACATGTTGAACATCACTTTTGATTATTTTCCCTTCACTGTAGTTTATGCTTTACTTCCTACTTTACACACAAACAGTGTCAATGGTATTATCTATATTTAGATGCATTATCAATTCGTACAAACATGTATTTTAAAAAAAATACCTGTCCCTCAGGTGAATACAACAGGTAGAAAATATCATCTTTATCTCTCACTAACTAGAACAATAACATGTCCACTGTTTATATATTCATACGAACCTTTGGCCACATGCTTGATCTTTTATTTCCATTTATTTACGATGCGTGAGCGTTACTCCTTGTTTATACCTTCGCACGATGATAGTTCACCGAATTCCGGTTATCTTTTTTTTTCCAAAATGTCGCCTGTGTTTTCTTAACACAAGAGGGCGCTTGACATTTCCGCTCCTTTTGTCACGTGACAATGTTTGGTGTCATAGGCGGATCTACACATTTCCCCTGGTTCTGTATTTCGATAGATATGAATATATGATGTAATCTTCATAATATGATCATTTTATCTCCCTTCTGGTTCACTTTCTAATCAAAATTTGACCGTCGTCCTTCTGCAGCAAAGCGTTGTTCATACACATAATTAGGTCTATATGCTGTACATTTTTTATCACCTACATTTGCAGGCGCGTAGAGCTCTGCCTATATACGCAAGTACGCAAAGTTCTACGTACAAATCATTTGCTAGAGAGAGAGAGGGGGGGGGGGCAGTAAAACATGTAAAGTGAGGACAAATTTCAACCAATGCAATGGACATGCAGACGTTGTGAGGACAAGAATTGCACTACGAGGACAAATAAATGTCATCACAATTACGTCCTCATAAATGTGACCTACAGCATGTGAAAGATGTAGATACAAAATATTAGCTTAGTGAGGACAAGTGATGTGAGGACATGTCCTTACTAATATTCTCTCTCAAAAACCTTTTTTTCATAATTCAAAAGAGAGTATTAGATAAACTTTTATAGATATCCCTATAGCTTTATATACTTTTTTGCCTTTAGAATAATATATTTGTGTATTTTCTTCTACACATTGTGAGGACGTCCTCATTTAGTAGGTTTGGTCGGCTAGAGAGAGATAGAGAGAGAATGAGAGAGAACGAGATAGAAAGAGAAATCAACATCATTCAATGAAATATGAAGTCCTTTTTGAATTTCAAAAAGTCAACATCATCTTGAATATCACTTTAATGTACATCATATATGTTCATGTAGAAGACGGATTTAGGATATCAGTAACATTTACCATAATTCAATTCAATTCAATTCAATTCTTTATTGGCACTAAAGCACATTATATAAGAATGTGTTGTTAGCCATACATAGATACACATATATATTGATACATTACAAAATATCAAACTGTTGAAAACTTATTTCTAACATTAAAACAGTCTCTGATGTATAGACAGGTTTGTTTTGTAGATACAAGGTTATGTGGATATAGTAAACAAAATAAGGTATTAATATCTAGTAGTTTTGAATGCATAATTATAATTATATATATTGGTCAGTCGAAAACAACGAAAATAGGTGAACAAAACAATTCGTAAAACAAATGTATTTTTTTAGTCAGTCCAACCACACATGACCTAAGCTGACATTGTAAAACACAAAAGAAAATAATTTTGTGCATTCTTTTGTTTTGGAACCTGACCAAAAAAAACCGTTTCTATGCACAAAGAATACGTGATTTCATTGCTAATACCCAGGAGCCCCCCCCCCCCCCCCCGTAAGGGCTTTGTCCTGTACCCATTGGGGGTCTCGAGGCAACCCCCAGATCCCTTGCCATTCATTTTCATTCTGGCTACGCGCCTAATTTGGTATGAAATGATTTTATTTTACTTGTAACACGCAATTTGATTGGTTCTTTGTGGCGAGCGAAGCGACAAGCTCAAATTACACATTTGAATCACGTGATTTTATCTTCATCAGCTGAAAAATGACTATGATGAGTATTACCCGTAATGCTTCTGGAAAATGTCGTTGTGGATAATCTCCAAGATAAAACAAATAAGTAGTTTGGAAAGTACCACAAACGCTTTTAAAATCCAGACAAGTTTTCTCATACTTTCGTACGTTTTGTTGTTGATTAGTTTTTTAAAAGGTAAATAAAACGTAGCTAATATGACGTCACAGTGCACTGTTTACATCGACCGCATTTAGATGAATAGATCGGCGTAAAATTGTGTTACAAGATATTATACATCGTTGGAAACCCACGGTCAGTCGCACTTCTTTTACCTCCTGCACGTGGAACACAACGCCGATATTTACGCATAACTCATTGAAATGCATAACCTCACGTGACCTATCGAGGACCAATAAGAATCGTCGAAAGTATTCCGGGACTCTAAGCGGTAGCAGTACTGGCAGCGCCCATGAAAGTGTGTGAGTTTTGTTGTGTCACTATTAAAGATTGGGGTTACAGGGCACTGTCGTCGAAATCTTCACTTTAACAATACAGCTATGGTTTAAAGTGCCCAAACTTTCACCCAACAGACGTATCATTTGCTAGCAATCTTTGTACGAATAAATTAAATCGGGTATGCAAATTAACTCAACGAATCAATGGTCACGAAAGTGGACCAGATGAAGGAGGAAAGAGATAAGTTGTTAGGTATGTTTATATTTTGAATAGAATTAATTTCAAAACAAAGAAGTTGTAAAGCATCTCGCTGAAAGCTTTGTAACTTGTCCAACTTAAACGTATAGTCAAAATCGTCGCTTCAAAGGCTGTGTTTTTTCTATGCTTTCGAACACTGTAAATATCGGGCTTTTTCGTTGGTTGAATTCGCAATAAGGAATGGTAATGCGACCAATCACATAAAGAAATCAAAGCACACCTTCCAGCTAAAATATCGGCATTGTGTCCCATGGGAGGTAAAAGAAGTGCGACCGACCGTGGGTTTCCGCCGATGGATATTATGGGTCTCCGCTCGTCTCAGCGGTCACACCTTAAAACCAAACTTCCGCTAGAGTTCGTTTACTCACAAACCAAACTCTTCCAGTTAGGCATTATGGGATAGCGATTTCTTAGGAACTACAAAAGCACGCGGCCGCTTATACTGTGTGACGTCATTGTAGAATGACGATAAAACATAACGTCAAACGTAAACAGTTCAAAACGAGAACGTAAATATCAAATTCATTACTTTACATTATAATTTCTAACAAAGATATATACACAGCTTCTAAATGCATGGTTGATGTATGTAATTGGTAGAATAAGGGAGAGAGAGGGCATCTGAAAGAAATATGACGGACTTCCTTGTTAGTTTCTTCGGCTTGTACGTCTATTTACGAAGTTAGTAGAACTTTAAAAATCCTCTAAGGAACCACACATAATAAGTTTGTCACATTGATATCATCATAGATAGGGTAGCAGGTAGCATCCTCTGGGTTATAACTATCGTACATTCAAGTTTGTTCACACCATTATACCCAAGGTCACAGGGAGGGCTACGATGGGAGTGGGATTTAAATATTTATATAGGGAAATAATCTTTGAATATCATCTTATGAAGAACTAAGTGTATACAATTTTCCAGGTTGACATACATTATGCAAACATTGTTTGTGATTGATAATGCAAGATTTAAGATCAGAAAAGATACATTGATAACTTCAACATAAATTACCAACGTAAAACCGGCGTGGAAATGAATTTGAATCAAAATGACGTTTCAAGAATCAACGCATTAATGTTGACATTTGAATGTCAACTGAATATATGTTTTACAGCACTTGGATGTATATTGGATGATTGGAATGAAAAAGTGATGGACATTTCGAGAGAGAAAAACTTATACAGAAATTGCACTGAATACTATTGAGGAAGAAAAGGGCTAGTACATATTAACACATTCTCGGGCTTAATGGACCAATCATTGATAAGATCACGATCTACCAGTACTCAGAGTACTTTGATTTTGATTTCGATCGAGTTCGAGCTTCGGATTTTCGTAATTTTGCAGAAGTCACAAAATATGGTCTATTCCGATTCGCAGTTTGAGGTTTATACTTTGGAGGCTAAAAGCACAGCAAAGGTTTCGGTCCTTTGAAATGGGGTTTGCCCCTGTCTCATAAAATCAAGGTAAGAAAAAAATCAACAACAGTCTATCTAGTTATCTTGCCCACAGGCACCTGAACAGGTCCCGTCCAAAGACTATTTGTATTTCTACCTACGTAGCTACTTATAGCTACGTAGGTATTTAAACCTACACCAGGTAGCTATTTTTACCTACTTTTTCCTTTACTTGCATTTCGTGGCCAAAATCAGGAACGGTGCAATATGGCGTGTACCAAATTTCTTGATTCACTTACACTGACGATGAATACCACAAAAATATTGGACAAAAATGATTACTTTCTAACCTTTTAAATTTGCATCAATAACAGCACCCAGTTCCATTTTCTAGGAGCTTAGGATCAAAGCCACGTGATAAAAAATGTAGAATGTCTTACAAATCTGTATTAATTTTAAATTTTACCTTCATGCATTTTCACATTAAAAACTGTTAAAGGTTTTTGGGGCGATTATTCATGCATTTCCTCTGCATTCTCCACCCTCATAAAGTATTCAAATTTACACTCCGAATTTTGCCGTGCACATGCACAACACGATGCATAAAACGACTGACTTGTTTAAAAGATGCCCCTTAATTATTATTTATTCATATTTTTCAAAAACAGGTAAAAGTAGCTACTTTAATTAGGTTTAAATACCTAGGTAGCTATTGATAGCGGAAAACCCAAACCTTTTGTCAACCAATTGCAACCCTTCATTTTAACTGAATTCATTGAGTTTATTTATAATTGAA
Organism: Ostrea edulis; assembly: GCF_947568905.1. Classification (NCBI taxonomy): domain Eukaryota; kingdom Metazoa; phylum Mollusca; class Bivalvia; order Ostreida; family Ostreidae; genus Ostrea; species Ostrea edulis. The sequence goes on along the minus strand of NC_079164.1, from coordinate 15,470,503 downwards.
CTGAAGTCAGTATATTTATGAGCCATTCAAAACGAATTTAAAATTCAAGTAATGTATGAGGTGGTCAGACGGGCTGGATCGCCAGTGGCCAGAAAGCCCAGTTGGAAGAGCACTTGAATGGAAATTCAGGGGGCCTTGGTTTGAATCCCAGTCTGGTCCATTGCATTTTCTACCTGTTACATTTGGTGCCATGGACTAGTCCCTGGAACTGGCGGGTGAAAATGCCTGTCTGGAGATAAAGATCCTGTGTTGATGTCTTTAAAGACTTTTAAAGAGGGAGGA
>NC_079164.1:15457721-15465221 GCF_947568905.1 Ostrea edulis | reverse complement strand
ATAATTGAAGATATCTTCAATTCAATTATTGCTCTCTTTAATTGAATTAATGCGCGCATTAAATCATTTATTGCTCTCATCAAATGAATTAATGCGCGCCTCAATTCAATTATTGCTCTCATCAATTGAATTAAGGCGCGCATCAATTGAATTAAAGAGAGCAATAATTGATTTGATGCGCGCATTAATTCAATTATTGCTATCTTCAATTCAATTGATGAGAGCATCAATTTCATAGAAATATTGATCGCAATAATTAATTTAGAGCTCGGTATAAATAATTTGATGATCTCTTTAATTCAGTTGAAGATATCTTTAATTATTTACAATGCTTTTGTATAAGGAATTAATGCGCGCATCAATTCTTTTAAAGAGAGCAACAATTCAATTAAAAAGACCATTAATTCAATTGTGGATATGTTGAATTGAAGATATCTTTAATTATATAGTTGCTCTCTCTAAAAGAATTATTGCTCTCTTCAGTTGAATTGTAGCGCGCATCAATTCAATTGTTGATACATTAATTCATTTGAAGGGATCATTAATTAAAGCGCGCATCAATTCAGCTGCAGAATTAAATTGTTGCGCGCATCAAATGAATTGATGATATCTTCATATACTTGAAGATATCTTCAATTATTTGAGTTTATGTTAATTTGGCACTCCATAGATTTCAGCTTCTCCATCGTCAACTTCCCATATTTATGTAGCAATATTCCATTATCACCTGCATATGGTGTTTATATCTCTCAACTGACTCGATACGCAAGAGCTTTTTCTGCGTATAGTCAGTTTTTAAATCGAGACAATCTACTGACAAACAAGCTGATGGTACAGGGGTTTCAACAGTCTCGATTGAAGTTAGCATTTCGCAAATTCTATGGTCGTTATAACGATCTAGTTCGGCAATACAACCCATCATTGGGTCAAATGCTGTCTGACGAGTTTCATATCGATTGTTAGGCTGTTCTTGGCACACTGATTTTGACTACGGACAACTCCGTTTACCTGATCAGGAAATAGGGCTCACGGCGGGTGTGACCAGTCGACAGGGGATGCTTACTCCTCCTAGGCACCTGATCCCACCCCTGGCGTGTCCAGGGGTCCGTGTTTGTCCAACTATCTATTTTGTATTGCTTATAGGAGTTATGAGATTGGTCACTGTTCGTTGTCTTCATCTTTCATTCAGGACAAGCCTGGGGTTGTGTTGGAAAGCAACAGAATTGTTAACTAGGCCACTCAGCTCAATGGACAGTTACTGCAATGGTGAAGCTAACTGTCATTTTGAAAGCAAATCTATAGAATCTCTACCTGTGCCCAACCCGTTCCCTGAGAAGATATATCAGAACTGATAGTGGGAAATCAGAATATCATCCAAATTCACCTAAATCTGATTCCTGTTCTGCAAACAAAAGCCCAAACCATGGCATGAGAAATCGGGCAGTATAGAGACATCTCAGGAGGTAGAAAGTGTTGCTCACATGAAAGTTGAGTATGAAGATGACTGTAAGGAGGATGAAGAAGTCGTGCAAAACTGTGGACAGGAATTGTCTTTAAAACCTGAAACATCTGGATTGTCTGCCACCAAACAGAGGCAGAAGAACAAACTTGATGGTTTCAAGCCTGTGAAGCCAGACTGCACATACCTGCACAACCTAAAGTGGGAAAGACTGAGAAAAAGATGTCCAAACAGTCGCTTCCCAAGAAGGAGAAGCAAAGAGAGGCAGAAAAGGTAACAAGGACGAAGGCCAGACTGGACAAGTTCACAGTCCCAGTACACAAGAGCAATATGAAAAACAATACAGACAAAATAAAGCTCACCAGCAATTTTAAGTGCAGTTCAAATGTGAACCAGCAACATCTTGAGAAGGTAAACTCGCAAAAGATTCATTCAACTACCACAGCTCTATCAAGCATCTCAAACGTACAGTCAAGAGCTGGTTTTAACAAAGAACAGGTGAAATCACCAAATGGTGTTGTTCTGCCAAGTATCGTTCTGAAGAATAACGCTAAACAACTCTACGGGAGTCCTGGTGACACATCAGTGCAAAAAAGGGGATATGTTTAAGAAAACCTGCAGTGCCAATTTTTTTAGGCATTCATCAAAGATCAACGAGCACATCCTACCAAAGCTCTCTTGTCCATCCATTCACCAGCAAGCGATGGCAAAATCAAACGATGGTGGTTTAGAAGGTACCACTCAAAATCATGGCATTCACGGACTTGACAGAACGAATGTTATGCAGTAAGAGTACCACAAACGGCAACCTTGAAGCCTATTGTGCACTCTGCATTGATACAGTTCACACATTCTGAATAGAAAAGCCTTAAAGTGGGGCATGGTGCACCAATCCATCTGATATGTGAACTGATTATGTATTTCTCCGAGGGGGAGGTTTTGACAAAAAGTCGGCGCAATATCTATCTATGATGATAAAAAGTCCCTAAGGTAGGTCATGGTGCACCAATTAAGTTGAAATGATTGAAATGTGAACTGATTATCTATTTCTTTGAGAGGGGGGTTGTGACAAAATTTCAGAGCAATACCTGTGACCATACCAAAAAAAAAATCTGGAAAACTGTTTGACCCATTTTTAGCCCTAAAGTAAGTCAAGGATGGACCGATCCTGTTGAAATACTAACTGCACTTTTATTCCTCCCAGAGAGATTCTTTGGCTAAATGTCAGGGCAATATCTGTATCCGTAATGAAAAAAAAAAGCCTGGAAAACTGTTTGACCTATTCTTAACCCAAAAGTAAGTCAAGAACAGACTAATCCAGCTGAAATGCAAACTGAACTTGTATTCCTCAGAGAGGAAGCCTTTGACTAAATATCAGGGCAATATCTGTATCCGTAATGGAAAAAACCCCGAAAAACTGATTGACGTATTTTTAACCCAAAAGTAGGTCAAAGATGGACCAATCCAGCTGAAATGCAAACTGAACTTGTATTCCTTCAAGAGGAAGCCGGTGACTGAATTTCAGGGCAATATCTTTATATGTAGTGAAAAAAGCCCAGAAAACTGTTTCACCCATTTTTAGCCCAGAAGTAGGTCATGGATGGACCAGTCCAGCTGAAATGCAAACTGAACTTGTATTCCTCCAAGAGACCGCTTGTGACTAAATACCGGAACAATATCTGTATACCCATAATGAAAAGAGCTCGGAAATTGTTTGACCTACTTTTAGCTCTAAAGTAGGTCAAGGACGGACCAATCCAGCTGAAATGCCAACTCCCTCTTACACATCTTGAGGGAGACATTGTAACCAAATTTCAAAGTCATACATGCATCTTTTACGGGAAAAAAGTCCGGGAAACGCGACATCGGACACGTACAGACGGCCAGCCAGCCCGCCAGCACATAATGACGGACGTATAAAAATAGTTTGCCAGCTCTGTGTTCACGACATAAATTGGACAATGGGTATATAACCAGTCCCAGATCGGGCTCAGAAACCGCCTTTCGATACAAATATCTGTAACCACCATGTATTAATCATAACACAACTGGTGGTTCAGGTTCTTAATGTTCTTTATTAGATCCTAATTCTGGAGGATGGTCTAAAAATATGTAAAATAATTAAGTACTCTCTCACTCTATCATTCACACTTTTAGTTATATTACAATAATGATTTCAAAATATTTATAAATTAATTCAGTAGATAAATATTTACCAATAGAGTAAATTCAAACTCTTACCGTAAACTCGGAAGAATAGAAACTGTAGTAAAACTTAATTTCTTTGATATGACGGTGTACATAAATAATATGGTCATTCAGCCCGGGTAGCAGTGTTGCTGGGTTAGTTTCTGGAATTGGCGCGAATCGTGCACCAAAACCAGTATAACAACTCTCAAGATACTCAACAACCATACACAAACTCTACTGACATTTCACACTCCTCTCTCTGCCAATCAGCGTTCATCCCGATGAATATGAATGAAATGAAACGACTTGCGATGAAATGAGTAGCGTAATGAAATTATATTAGTATGTTAAACATGAATTATTTCATTCTGCAACATATCGACAACAAAGAGGCAAAGAGATTTTTTTCACCAATGAATTATTTATAGCATTTCTCAAAATTTTACATATTGCAATAAAACATTTAAAATGTACAAGTCCAGGCTTATAAATTTTGTTTGCCATTCTTTTCTTTTTTTTCAATCGCTCACCATCTAGAAATAAAATCAAAATTTCATAAAGTATTTTAAAAATTCATCATATTAGGCCTACCTATGAATAAATTACCTATAAGATGCGTAGTATTTTTGCACTCTAAAAATACATGTACAATCTTGCTGTACCAAATGCATTGTCCATTTGTTTTGTCATTGTTGGCTGATCAGGTGTATTGTTAAATGTTTTCTTTTATTTGTAGAATTCACGTTGTTTTTTGTGTTTTGTTTTTGTATTTTTGTTGTTGTTGGTGGTTTTTTGTTGTTGTGTTGTTTTTGTTGTTGTTTTTTTGGTTATTTTTTGTTGTTGTTATGTTATACCCCCCCCCCCCCCAAATAACCCACCCCAAAACAAGTGATACTATCAAAATTATTGACTTTCTCAAGAAGGTTAGAATGCTAGCATGGGTCTACTAGGGGCTTAAGTATGGCCCCAGACACCTTGCTTTCTAGGAAGTAAACAGAATCAAACAAATATTTCGTTGATACAGTGTTTTTTTTTTTTTTTAAAACACCATGCACAAGTTAAACGGAGTTTTGATATTGACCTACATGTGTAGCCTACATGTAATATAAATGGACTTTACAGTATTTAAAAATAAACATTATCCTCTTCAGAAATACTCCCCCATGATCATATCTAAAGACAATATGTCGTATATCATGACATCACAATAAAACATGTCATGGGGCCGTGAATTTAATATTCCGGATATTGTTATTTCACAAAATAGATTTTGGCAATTAGTTTAGGTTGCCATTTTTCCTGTTATTAAAATCCTCGATATGTCAGCTTCAGACCTTTTGCGTAATGGTTAGGGTCTAGAAAGTAATTTACACACCTTCATGCACCATGCTTACATCTAGAAATTGATTCAAATATATTGTGCAAAATATGTCGGGACTATCATCTCGGAGAAATTCCTCAGGCAGAAGAAATTCCGTTCTCAAGTCTAATTTGCTTAATCGGCTTGACAGTAGAAATTATCCTTTGCCATGGGCTGCAAACGAGAAGTCCACAGTGATCGAACAGCAGGAGGAACTTGTTAAAAAGCTGAATACATACTACATCCAACGTAAGTGAAATAGCGCAACATTGCCCATTATTGGGGCGGATCTAATAGCTGAGGGATTCGGCTTGATAATGATATTTGAACTGACGGCTATATTTGTGGTAGTGTGAGTGATATGGCATCCCTACTAGCTCTTACTAGTGAGTTAACCTGTAGCTCGATTGGTAGAATACTGGACTTGTGTGCCAGAGACCCGGGTTCAAATCCAATCAGAGGCATAAAAATTGTCTCTGTTGCATTTGGCACCCATGTTGGGACCTGGGTTATCTCTGGTGGGTGAGAGAGATTGCACCTCAGTACTTCGTCCCACAGGTGTTGGCATTCTGTAAGAGTCAGGGACGAATGTTAAAAAAGGAGGGGGACAATGTGGTAATGTGAATGATAATATGGCATTCCTACTAGCCCTTTAGCTTGATTGGTAGAGTGCTGGACTTATGTGCCAGAGACTCAGGTTCAAATCCCATCAGAGGCATAAACATTTTCTCTGTTACATATTGAATTAATTGAATTTCAGGTTGTTTTTAACTTTATAGCATTGGTATTTAGAATCATTGGAACCTTTCTTCAAATACTGCTACAGCTCATTCAAGCTCATGTGGCGATCTTTGAAGATTTTCTTGCCCTAAACTCTGACCAGTGTTAAATTCTTTTGAAATAATATATTTATTGGCATTGTTACCAAGGGTAATATTGTTAACTCTTGTAGGAGAGGGACTGGTAAATTGTTAGAATTTGTTCCCAATCTTTTTGATTTATTCAATAAAATATGTTCAAAGCAAACAAAACAACTCTATGAAGTGCTCTCTGATCGTCAATGTCACATTCTAGAAAGTTACTACATGTGATACTTGATAGGAAACAGATGTTATGATTTACAGAATTAACTGAGACAGTGGGATACTGTGCTGCAGCAATAATACTATTGTATTTTTTTCTTCAGTGAAGACACATATTCTGCAACACCAAAGTCCTACACTGGGACTGTTTCCTGAAATTGGCAATGAGGAAAACCCAACTCACATAGCACATGTCAGGGCTAGCATCTATTCTGCCGTGGCTGTGTGGTCATTATCTCAGGCTTACAGGTAAACTCAGTGGTTGTGATATTAGACATACAGGTAAACTCAGTGGTTGTGATATTAGACAGACAGATAAACTCAGTGGTTGTGATATTAGACAGACAGATAAACTCAGTGGTTGTAAAGACATTATTGTAGACATACAGATAAACTCAGTGGTTGTGATATTAGACATACATATAAACTCAGTGGTTGTGATATTAGACATACAGGTAAACTCAGTGGTTGTGATATTAGACAGACAGATAAACTCAGTGGTTGTGATATTAGACATACAGATAAACTCAGTGGTTGTAAAGACATTATTGTAGACATACAGATAAACTCAGTGGTTGTGATATTAGACATACAGGTAAACTCAGTGGTTGTGATATTAGACATACAGGTAAACTCAGTGGTTGTGATATTAGACATACAGGTAAACTCAGTGGTTGTGATATTAGACATACAGGTAAACTCAGTGGTTGTGATATTAGACATACAGATAAACTCAGTGGTTGTAAAGACATTATTGTAGACATACAGGTAAACTCAGTGGTTGTGATATTAGACATACAGATAAACTCAGTGGTTGTGATATTAGCCATACATATAAACTCAGTGGTTGTGATGTTAGACATACAGATAAACTCAATGGTTGTGATATTAGACAGACAGGTAAACTCAGTGGTTGTAAAGACATTATTGTAGACATACAGGTAAACTCAGTGGTTGTGATATTAGACAGACAGGTAAACTCAGTGGTTGTGACATTAGACATACAGGTAAACTCAGTGGTTGTGATATTAGACAGACAGATAAACTCAATGGTAATGACCTCAGACATGAAGGTAAAATCGGTGTTTGTGCGAACATTATCACAGGCATGCAGGTAATCTTGATGATTGTGTGGGATTATCTCAGGTTTACAGGTGAACTCAGTTGCATTTGAATGTTATCTTAGACTTTCAGGTAGCGTGAATGGTTGTGTATACTGAGTTGTATTTTTGTGTTATCTTAGACTTTCAGGTAGCCTGAATGGTTGTGTAGACCATGTTGTGTTTTGTGTTATCTTTAGGCTTACAAGCAAACTCAATGATTGTGCGAGAGTTATTTCAGGTTTACAGGTAAATTCTGGTGCCTGCATTATCTTAAATTTACAGGTAAGTTAAAGTTCAGTAGTGTGT
>NC_079164.1:15427721-15452721 GCF_947568905.1 Ostrea edulis | reverse complement strand
TGAAAAATAAAGAGCCTAATACTTTACCAATATCACATCAATTATCGTAGTAGAACATGTTTTGTTTAACATGAAGCCTTCCTTTCATTTCTGATGCAAAATTTCAGCTAATATGTTTTATCCTGTTACTTTATAAAGTCTAGCAGCAGACAACTTGGGGAGGTGAGACAGCTGGCAATGCTGGAAATGCCTTTAAAGATGTTTTCAGAATGCGAAAAAAATTGGGCAGGGGTTTCCCAGTATATGAAATTTTATTCAGAGATTTGACGCGTTTGTGGCCATCATACAAATTTCGTGGAGATCAGACAACATTGAAAAATTGACATGTTGGGCAGGGATGTCCTATAAAGCAAAGTTTCAATGTATCCTGGTGGAGATGTCTCTGAAAACATATCCCGTACCCTTTGGAAAAAAATTGAGCAGGGGCTGCCTATACTGTAAAAAAAAAATTGACGTATTTAGCAGCCATTTTGAAAATGTGTATATGAGAGAGAGAGAGAGAGAGAGAGAGAGAGAGAGAGAGAATCAAGCATGATCATGTCTATATTGGGGAGCAGCAAGTAAACAATATTTAAGCAAAGTTGAACAAGGGAGTAACATGAATATTACAACTGCCCACCACAAGACTCGAAATAAAAAACAAGGGAGTAACATGAATATTACAACTGCCCACTACAAGACTCGAAATAAAAAACAAGGGAGTAACATGAATATTACAACTGCCCACCACAAGACTCGAAATAAAAAACAAGGGAGTAACATGAATATTACAACTGCCCACCACAAGACTCGAAATAAAAAACAAGGGAGTAACATGAATATTACAACTGCCCACCACAAGACTCGAAATAAAAAACAAGGGAGTAACATGAATATTACAACTGCCCACTACAAGACTCGAAATAAAAAACAAGGGAGTAACATGAATATTACAACTGCCCACCACAAGACTTGAAATAAAAAACAAGGGAGTAACATGAATATTACAACTGCCCACCACAAGACTCGAAATAAAAAACAAGGGAGTAACATGAATATTACAACTGCCCACCACAAGACTCTAAATAAAAAACAAGGGAGTAACATGAATATTACAACTGCCCACTACAAGACTCGAAATAAAAAACAAGGGAGTAACATGAATATTACAACTGCCCACCACAAGACTCGAAATAAAAAACAAGGGAGTAACATGAATATTACAACTGCCCACCACAAGACTCTAAATAAAAAACAAGGGAGTAACATGAATATTACAACTGCCCACTACAAGACTCGAAATAAAAAACAAGGGAGTAACATGAATATTACAACTGCCCACTACAAGACTCGAAATAAAAAACAAAACAAGGGAGTAACATGAATATTACAACTGCCCACTACAAGACTCTAAATAAAAAACAAGGGAGTAACATGAATATTACAACTGCCCACCACAAGACTCGAAATAAAAAACAAGGGAGTAACATGAATATTACAACTGCCCACCACAAGACTCGAAATAAAAAACAAGGGAGTAACATGAATATTACAACTGCCCACCACAAGACTCTAAATAAAAAACAAGGGAGTAACATGAATATTACAACTGCCCACTACAAGACTCGAAATAAAAAACAAGGGAGTAACATGAATATTACAACTGCCCACTACAAGACTCGAAATAAAAAACAAAACAAGGGAGTAACATGAATATTACAACTGCCCACTACAAGACTCTAAATAAAAAACAAGGGAGTAACATGAATATTACAACTGCCCACCACAAGACTCGAAATAAAAAACAAGGGAGTAACATGAATATTACAACTGCCCACCACAAGACTCGAAATAAAAAACAAGGGAGTAACATGAATATTACAACTGCCCACTACAAGACTAAATAAAAAACAAGGGAGTAACATGAATATTACAACTGCCCACTACAAGACTAAATAAAAAACAAGGGAGTAACATGAATATTACAACTGCCCACTACAAGACTCTAAAAACAAAACAAGGGAGTAACATGAATATTAGTTGGTCGAAGTACATGTATATGAAAATTAGAAAAAGTAGCAGAAGTTTGAAGTGAATCTGCAATACAAGCTAAAAATAAGTATAGTTTTAAACTGTGTTGAAGTTTTTGAGGGGTTATATGGCTTTGGAGAGTGAGCATATTTATGTGTTTGTTAGGGGGGGGGGGGGGTTATATAAACATAGATATATTGTAAAATAGAAACAACTTTAGTTGTGTCTGGTTAGAATATCAGACATAACTGAACTATATAAACTTTGAATCATAAATCAATTCAAACACAAAATTGTACTATTATATTATTTTATTCATTGTTACTGTGACCATGTGATCGCAAAAGTAGAATGAATTTCAATTATTAGCCACGCAACATGATTTAGATATATAGCGCAATAAATGTATATGTACATATATATTTAGAATTTTATTTACAAATTTTAGTGAACATATTCATTGATATTTTGTAAACAATTGATTTTTTTGTCCATACAAATTTGATTTCCCCTTCAATACCAGGAGTCAATAACGATGTTCTGGATTCTCTTTGAAGTGGTGCAAGAAAAGTAAATGAATAATGTTGCAAATATTTGTAACATTTGTTAAACACTGTTGCTTTATCATAAAAAAACAAGCTTGATTACCCCATAAGTTTTCATAAATATTTTTCAAATTGTTTTTGTTTCGTTTTGATGTCAATATTATCAGAGTCTACGGCACCAAATTCTGTCTATTTTAAGTTGAATTATGCAGTGAATGAAGTAAATCGCTATTATTTCCTATATAATTCAATGGAAAATAGTTTCGCTACTGTGAAAACAATGGTATGTTGAAGACGTAATTACTAAAAAAAAAAACTGCTTTGAACAAAAAAACAATTTTCACACTATAGTATATACATTGTCAAGATATATCTGTCAAATTTTAGGTGGGGTTTTCGGGTGAGAAAAAAAAGATCCGTAAACCCACGACCTACATTAACAAGGTCTTTTTGAATGTTCCTGGATGTTATCTAAATCTGATTTTAAGTGTGTCTGTCTGTCCGTCTGTAGCTCAATTGGACTGGCCAAGTCCTCCCTGGAATCTATAAATGGTGTGAACCTGTTTGGGGAGCAGGGGACCTCGTCCTCAGTCATTTACGTCGATATTGATGCACATAACAGAAACAGAACTATTTTTGAGTCAATTCTTCCACGAGAATCAAACTCTAAGGTTTGTCAGCACAACAACCAATCTGCTGCTTCCTGCATGACCTTCAGTTATAGACCTTGTGTGTGTGTGTATCTTATTTCCATATATACCAGCTGTGTTTGTCAAATATTTATTTCACTTCCAACATGTATACAATTTATAACATACACGTAGTATGAAGCATGAAAAAAATGTATCTAATCAAGAAATTATACAGTCATGTATTATGTTAATACCAGAGTAACTGATTAGTCATACAGTGCGTACTCTCATCTCGTTTTATAGGTTATGTGACTGAATATATGGGAAATATGCCCGCCCGAGGTCATTTTGTGGTAAAGTGGACTGAGCTTAGCGAGGTCCACTTCCACACAATGATCCATTGTGGGCATGTTTTCCAATATATAATCACTAGCCTTTTTATTACATATTTTTCAAATTCTATATGCTTCTAATTTTAGATGTGCACGTTGATTTATTTTGTTTACTTTCATGGTAGCAGACAAAGTCTAAATGGTTTTATTATATATGCAGACAGATTTGACATCACAGTCATTGTGTTATGTAAGCAGATGTGATGTCAATATTAATTCAAAAAAGCATTTTAAAGCGTGTGTACTCTTTATAAAATTTATAGGAAAATATGTAATAAACACTAGTACTAAACACCTTCATCTTTCATGTAGACTAACTTTAGTTTAGTTAATGGTAGACATTTTGAAATTTTCTTGATGCACACTTTTGTACATAAGTGAAATGTATGTTCCAAGGATGAAATACAAATATATACTCTCTACTAATCATGTTGTAAAATATGAATAAAGTTTCAAAGATTTAAATTTCTAGAAGTAGTAAATGATTACTAGCAATGAAATGTTGACCAATTTTACCTACCATTGAATGAAGTTAAAAATTTGCTTGTCTGTTTAAAAAAAGATCAGAATATGATTTTTTCCCCCACAAATTTCAAAATGACTGCCTGATTTGGGGGTCTGTTTGGCTAACTCTTGGTCATGTGACTAGCTAGTCCATTATTATGTAAATTTGAGCAGCTCTGGGTCATGTGACTGACTTGCTTTGGGTCATGTGACTATGACCAGCTTCAAGTCATGTGACTATGCATGATGTTTGTCCTCTCTTCCTTAGCTCTATAGGTATAGCTAAGGCTGCACTTGAAGCCGTGAATGGAGAAAATCTCTTTGGAAAACAAGGAGCTTCCTGGTCTGTGATTTTTGTCGACTATGATGCCCACAATCGAAATCGGACCATTTTTGAAGGAATTTTACCCAGAGAATCTAATTCCAAGGTCTGTGTTCATAAAATTTTATCATTAACATTTAAGTCCTTAAATGTTAATTGTTAGTCATATAGAATTGTATTTACACCTATCAGAAGTTTTGAGGTGGTTGTAAAATAGTTGGAACTAAATCACTTTAGATCCAGAAGTTTATCACAACACTAGATAATACCATGAAAACTAAATTTCATTATAAAGTTGAAATTTCTGCAAAATAAAGCATTAGAAAGAAAATCAACTCTCCAGTCTATAACTGTTCCCCAGTACATGTCCTGTGTAGGAAATTATCACCCGGGATAATACTTTGTAGGTAACTGTTCTCCGTGGGTACTTGTAGCCTTTACAGTCAGATCTGTGTAGGTAACTGAATTTTCTGTACCATGCAGATTACTGGGATCTCAGTACAATGTAGTGAATCAAACATCCAATAAGTTCTATGTAGATATCCAGATATTGATTCAGTTGTGTAAGTTACCAGATAAATCTCCAGTCAATTCTGTGTAGGTAACCAGAGAAATCTCCAGTCAATTCTGTGTAGGTAACCAGATAAATCTCCAGTCATTTCTGTGTAGGTAACCAGATAAATCTCCAGTCAATTCTGTGTAGGTAACCAGATAAATCTCCAGTCAATTCTGTGTAAGTTACCAGATAAATCTCCAGTTAATTCTGTGTAGGTAACTAGATATCTGGTCAATTCTGTGTAGGTTACCAGATAAATCTCCAGTCAATTCTGTGTAGGTAACCAGATAAATCTCCAGTCAATTCTGTGTAAGTTACTAGATAAATCTCCAGTCAATTCTGTGTAGGTAACCAGATAAATCTCCAGTCAATTCTGTGTAAGTTACCAGATAAATCTCCAGTCAATTCTGTGTAGGTAACTAGATATCTGGTCAATTCTGTGTAGGTTACCAGATAAATCTCCAGTCAATTCTGTGTAGGTAACTAGATATCTGGTCAATTCTGTGTAGGTTACCAGATAAATCTCCAGTCAATTCTGTGTAGGTTACCAGATAAATCTCCAGTCAATTCTGTGTAGGTAACTAGATATCTGGTCAATTCTGTGTAAGTTACCAGATAAATCTCCAGTCAATTCTGTGTAGGTTACCAGATAAATCTCCAGTCAATTCTGTGTAAGTAACTAGATATCTGGTCAATTCTGTGTAAGTTACCAGATAAATCTCCAGTCAATTCTGTGTAGGTAACTAGATATCTGGTCAATTCTGTGTAGGTTACCAGATAAATCTCCAGTCAATTCTGTGTAGGTTACCAGATCTCTGATCAATATTCTGTGTTGGTAACCTGATAAATCTCCAGTCAATTCTGTGTCGGTAACGAGATAATATCCTGTCAATTCTGTGTAGGTAACCAGATCTCCGGTCAATTCTGTGTCGGTAACCAGATAAATCTCCAGTCAGCTTTGTGTAGGTAACCAGATCTCTGATCAATATTCTGTGTTGGTAACCTGATAAATCTCCAGTCAATTCTGTGTAGGTAACTAGATATATTGTAAATTCTGTGTCGGTAACTAGATCTCCCATTAATTCTGTGTAGATAACCAAATCTCCAGTCAATTCTGTGTTGGTAACCAGATAAATCTCCAGTCAGCTTTGTGTAGGTATCTGGTCAATTCTATGTAGGTAACTAGATATCTGGTCAATTCTGCATAGGTAACCAGATATCTAGTCAATTATGTGTAGGTAACTGGATTTATGGTATACCTAGTGTGTATATATCTCCAGTTAATTCTGTTTAGGTAACCAGATCTCCAGTAATTTACATCCACATTAGATATGTGACATCACACATAATTAAATAATCATAAGTCTGTGGGGTTGTTTTTCCTTTCCCCCTATAATTGTGAATTTTCATTGTCCCAAATGATTGACAACTATTAGACATTGTGATATTTTATGTAGCTCAGCCCACACGAATACCCTTCACTTTTCATTGAATTGTTCCATATTCAATATTACCACAAGGGGGTGTGTATATTTTTCTTATTCATTGCTTTTGCACCCTATTTGTTGTATTGGTTAGCAAAGCACATCCTGCCCAAACATATATCAGCTAGCTCAATAGAAGCATGCCCTGCCCAGCAGTTCTGTTGCAGTCCTCACTTTGTGCATGTTATACCAGACCTGCATTTACATGTATTATATTATGACATGGCTTGGTTTATATTATGTATTGGTGGAAAAGGTGTCGTGTATGATATGAAAATTTAACAAAAAGTTCCCATTGAAATTAATTCAAAATTAGTGTACCTTTGGAAATAGCTGATGGTTACAAATTCCAATAAAAAATTTCTTTTGTAATTTGTAACCATTCTTACAGTTCATGTGAAAAGAATGTTTTTTTATTGAATAAAAGCTGTTTATGATTATATCAGAATGTGACAGCTGTAAACCCTTCTGTGAATTTCTCCACACAAACAGAACACAGATGCAGCTCTAATATCAACGATTGGTTGGCCCACTTTTGCTTTGCATGAAGAAGATGTCAAGAAAAGGACCTTCGCTAAAGTGCTCCGCAAACTGAAAGGCAAATATGGCATCAAACGATTTCTGCGGGATGGATATCGCACGGTGTTAGAGGACAGTAAACGGAGATTTTATAAACCAGCAGAAATCAAAGTAAATTTTCAACATTCTGTATAATTTGCTACTTGTATGATGTCCGTGCTGAGTGTTCAACATCATTTAATTCTACATCAAATCTTTCCTGTTCTGAAGTAAAATGTATTCTGAGAATTTTCAGGAAAATCACATTATGAGGCTTGAAAGAAATATTAAACGATAGGGAAAGTTGTGGTTTTCCTGTGGATTGTTGGATAGGGAAAGTTGTGGTTTTCCTGTGGATTGTTGGATAGGGAAAGTTGTGGTTTTCCTGTGGATTGTTGATGAACAGAATTCAAACCGCATTATATACATAATTATATATTATTACTACAGTTACTTGATCGAAAGAGTCAGATCACGTCGAGTTGATGGGTGACGATCATCAGATCAAACTCGAGTTGAAGTGTCGAGTTTGATCTGATGATCTGCACCTGTCAACAAGACGTGATCCAACTCTTCGGATGAAGTTACTGTAGTAATGATAAATTTATTATATACCCCCTTATGTATTTTTGAATCCACATTCATAAGTTAATAAATGTACAGTGCTACCTCGACATATTGTCAACTTTTGTTCAAGACGAATTTGGGTAATAAAGTAGGGGTGGGAATAAAACAAATTCATTATTGCTGATAATTTACTGAGCAGTTGAAAGAAATTCAATTCTGTATATTTATTTGGACTCCATTCTGTATAAACATTTAGACAATCTTGGGTTTAATTCAGCAATTATTAGTAATTAACTTACCCATCTGAATACCTTGTCCAGCCTCTTGCACTTCACTTACACCACTCTCAAAGTAAAGGTGTGATTACGGATGGGTGTCGGGTAATTGGCATTATTATCGAGGGTAAATCCTAGAAAAGTTGACAGTATGCTTGTGAAAATCAGTGGCATATGGCATTATTCGGGGTTGGCATTGTAACAGGGGTGTTAACATTGGCCAGGGATAAATCTGTTCTTTAGAATTTGCAGGCAATAAGTGGGGATGCCATTATAACGGGAGGCAATATATCGAGGAAGCACTGTATTTCAAATTATCAAAAACTCAAACAATAGAGTGAAATCATTTTTTGTGTACACAGTTTTGTTTGTGACATGGTCAATATTTCCCACAAAAAACGTTGCGTTGATGCATTGTGATGTCATCAGTTTCAAAGAGACATGATATGGATTTAGAAAACCACGTACACAGTGTGGAGATCCGGAAAGTCGGATCACACTGTGAATTTTACAGCATCAAAACACCGATTATTGATGAGTATATAATAAAGAACTTTAATTTGTGGAGGTCATTACTTAGATTAACCTGGAAAAAAAACCATATTGATCAATGATAGTGTGTTAATTAATATCCAATACTCTTATTAAATTAATATGAATTTGTTTTGGATTGAAAGCCATTAAATTTTTTTTAATAATACTTTTCTGAGCTTGTTTAGACTAATGACCTCTACTTTTACTGCTGTTTGAATTATACCCTGTATTTTACAGCCCAATAGATAATATTCTGTATTCTGTATAGATAATATTCTGTATTCTGTATAGATAATATTCTGTATAGATAATATTCTGTATTCTGTATAGATAAGATTCTGTATTCTGTATAGATAAGATTCTTTATTATATACCCATCAATGTATCGTTCTCTGATACTGTGGATTTCACAGCGTGTGATCCGGTTTTCCGCTTTGCGCTTTGCGTCTCGTGTGATCTGATGATCCACGCCTGTCAACTCGACTTGATCCGACTCTTCGGATCAAGTTACTGTAGTAATAATATATATGTATTCTAAAGCTGTTCCAACTTCTTTGTGTACTTTACAGCTGTTTGATGGCATTGAGTGTGAGTGGCCAGTTTTCTACATCTATTTGATGATTGACAGTAAGTTTCACACTATGACTCATTCTTTTCTGTGTAAATAATTTTATTATCTAAAAAATTTTGATTAAATTTTCAGATGTGTCAAAATATTTTTTTATGAATGGATTCTTTTTTTTTTTTACAGGGATTTTCCATCATGACAAGGAGGGAATTAAGTACTACTCAAAACTACTTGAGCCACTGCTGTATGACTCAGATGGAGGTAGTGCAACATGAGTAGGGGGTGGGGGACAAAAACGAGCTTTAAATTTTCTTATATTTATAAGATTCTGAATTACTGGTAAATGTTTATTTTAATAGGATTCATTGTTTGAGGCTTTTGAAAAAAGCAAAAACTGATGTCAAATTGAAAGCATTCATCTGTGAATTTATAAAATATTTCCTATTACGTTATCACCTGATTTATTGATATTTTTAAAAATTTTCTTTCTAAGAAAAAATTTAACAGGTAGCTTTCACGTAATATAAGATTGTTGATAAGTCCAAGACTTTCTATTTCCCTTCTGTGTAAATTTATTTACGTTATGCTTAGGAAGAAATTTGCTTTGTAAAATACCATGTGTTATATATGCAAATATTAGGTAAACTGGTTCCCAAGTTTTATTATGTGCCAAAAGAAAATATCGAGGAGGAGAAGAGAAACCCAGGAAGTATGACGCGATATCCGAGTGCAGAGGGGTCGACTGACGGAACATATATGCTGGGCCAATCAATTTATTTCATTTCACAGTTGCTTGGTAAATGGAGTTGTTTCTGAAAACATACTTTTTGAAAGTGTGTGTTTTGAATTTAAATAATTTGCTTTTGTTTGTTGAATAACAGTGTATTAAATATTCTCTTTTCTGTATTTTCAGTCCATGGACTATTGAATTTGAATGATCTTGACCCCATTAGAAGACACCTGCCAGCATCAGAGCGACCTAAGGTCAACATGAGATACTCATCTTTTCAGGTGAGATTTTTTTTTCTAAATTACTTGAGATAAGTCTTAGTACAAACAGACCATGTTCTTTATCACTCAAGTGAAGATGAAGCATATTACCAAAAGCACATTACAGATTATTATACATTAAGCACTTTACAGATTATTGTACATCAAGCACATTACAGATTATTGTACATCAAGCATATTACAGATTGGTGTAGATGAAGCACATTAAGGTTTGGTGTAGATGAAGCACATTACAGATTAATGTACATCAAGCACATTACAGATTATTGTACATCAAGCACATTACAGATTAATGTACATCAAGCACATTACATATTATTGTACATCAAGCACATCACAGATTATTGTACATCAAGCACATTACAGATTATTGTACATCAAGCTTACAGATTATTGTACATCAAGCACATCACAGATTATTGTACATCAAGCACATTACAGATCATTGTACATCAAGCACATTACAGATTGGTGTAGATGAAGCACATTACAGATTGGTGTAGATGAAGCACATTACAGATTGGTGTCAAATTTTACCAAAATAGACTAAAAGACACTAAAAGATTATATATCTGTGCTAATGTAAGATGTTTGGAGTCCAGAACCTGTTCTATTTTCAGATCACACCCCCTGACCTTGTGACCCAGGTCATATTGATTGCAGAGAGTTCCCGCCTGCAGCAGCTCCTTGCTACCTATGGAATTCAGACCCAGACCCCACATCAAATTGAGCCGATACAGATCTGGTCTCCCAAGGAGCTCTCTAAGGCGTACGAATACCTTGGAGTCAACAAGAAGCTTGGGTTGACGGGGCGACCCAAGCGGCCGTTTGGGGTTCTCAGTACTTCTAAGGTAAAACTAAAGTACGATGTTTCTATAACGTCATTGAGGCAAAAAATCAAATACAAAAAAAAAAACCCAATTAAATGAGAATTACAGTAAAACACAGTTATGGCAAACCTCCAAGATATGAAAAACAGTTCGTTATAAATAAAATCCGTTATATCTATATATAAAAGGTTCATTATATTCCTCTCCATGGGGAATGAATATCACTTCGTAATAAGCCTGAATTTGTTATGAGCACGTTTATTACAGGCATGTTCGTTATAAGTGTGATTTAATATAGTTGTATTCATTTAATATATTTACTTCTCTAGGGCATGATTCTATCATTATAATCATGTACACGCATTGATATCACATATTAGACATTTTGCCCCTGAATTTAATTGATTTCTTCTATGGCTGCCATTTTTTTAGAGGAAGTGGTCAAAACATCTCGAGCATTTCAAAACCTTTTGAGTCATTCAAACATTACATATTTGGGAATGACTAATGCAACTGTATGCGGATTTTAGTGGTAATATGCAATATAGTATCTATTGAGTGCACTGTTGCAATGCAGAACAAAAGAGGACTGAGGTTTAAAAAATTTACTTTGTTGTTGTTGTCTTCGCCTACGACGAAATGACAGAGCCATGGTCAGACAAATTTGCAGGGTAAAGCCAGAAAACATGGCTAGTGTCAGATCAAGCGAGCTACTGGCACGACTTGGGATCGATGACCTCGACGCTATCCTAAGGGAGAAGAGGCTATGCTGGTTTGGGCATGTTGCTAGATCCAGTGGGGCAATCAATAATGTCTTTAATATGAAAAAAGGTTAATATGAAAAAAGAGGGAGGACGACAACCAGGGAGACCAAAGATGACTTAGAAAGCCTAGTTAGAAAAAAACTAGCGTGAGTGGGGACTTCGTGTTGTCAACCCATTGGACAGAGATGCCTGGCAGTCATATGTTAGGTCTGCCATGCGCGCAGCAAGCCAGTTACCTGGAAGGGGCCCACTGCTGTGGAAGATGCACTTAATCCTGCACGTTAATCAAAATGCCGATGATGATGATGATGAGATATACTGGTAGCTGCAATAAAGTAGCCCTCTCCGATTTTTTTAATACGGATGTTTTCTCCACACACAAAAAAAAGTCAGAGAGGGCTACATTATTGCAGCTAATAGACTGGTTGTGTAGATTGGCATTGCTACATTACTCCGTAGTGTTTGAGGATTGTTTACTTTGTTGTTTTTGTTGTTAGATATACCGGGTGTGTGGGTCGACGGTGTTGTGTTATCCTCTAGTGTTTGAAGTCAGTGACTTTTACCTAGCCCAGGACATCCCCATCATGCTCGATGATCTTAAAGTAGGTCAACAGAATTTCTTTTATTTCTTCTTGATAGAAATTACATTGTTACATTTAAATGTATTAAATTTATTTTGTTGATGTATTTTGCGTCTACATACATGTATTTGGCAAAACTTTTGAGTGACACAAGAGGTCTCTATTTGCAAATTCTCAAAATCAGAAAATCATGCAGCTATTTTTATCACTGCAAGTTAATTTTTCTATAAATTTTTTCATTAATATGTTGGTTTTGATGAGAATCCTTCATATTTATTTTACAGAATGACCTTGCATTTTTATCCAAGTGTTGGAAGCTGTCAGGGAGACCCACTTTTTGCATGATAATTAGGGAGAGCAATGTCAGGTAAAGAATACTGTACATCAACTATTGTTTTCATGGAGCTAGGCACAAGAAATATGGTGAAGTAATTTTAAAATTGTTATCTAGAAGTGCTACTGTAGAATCATTTAAATTCATGAGGGCCAATTTTTGTGGATTGCTGAATTTTCACGGGTTCATGAGGACGTAATTTCGTGGATTTATATATTTGAAAGAAAGATAACTCTGGAATGTCTTTATTCGTTGAGGATGTAAATTCGTGGGTGAGGGGTACCCACGAATTCCACGAAAATTGAGCCACCACGAATTCTAAAGATTCCACAGTATTTAAAACTAAGATGATGATAAATGTATTGATGATTATGACAGTAATGGTAGTAAGGATGTGATAATGGTTGTGAATACATGACACTTGATTTTTGTGATTGTATATAATATTACAATAAGAAATCTATTTTTTGGAATTATTTTTTTACCCAGTTGAAAGTTACATACCATATATTGGGTAATTTTTGTGCACTATGAATGATGGGTAATTTTGGCTGTTCAGGAAAATTAACGAAAACAAATTCTAAAAAGCCAGAATTACCATGTATACAGAGAATAAGTTGTGTTTTACCAAAGAGATAAGTAACCAACATATCAAACGTCTTCAGTGAGAAAAATTCAGCAAATATTCCTGACACCAAAATTACCCAATACTTGGCCGGTATATCAGAAATTATTTGGGTACCTACATTTGTGAACCATAGAAGTTTTCCTTTGAAACATAACATTTTGCTTATTTGAATTCAGGGGACCTAGCTTTAGCGAGTTTTTAGACCTGCTTGCTCAGTTCAAGCGTGGAGATGTAGATGGAGTACGAGTTCGCATGGGGAAACTTCAGGTACGAAACAAAGACATAATCAGATAAAAGTTGTGATTTGTCAGAAAATCAATCAAATTCTCTGCCAATGAGTAATAGCAATTTATTTGCCTTTGTATTTCATTATTGGTGACAGGCTTGACTATTTGTCAGAATGACAGTTTGTTACTTTTGAAGATGAATTTGCCACTTTAGCTAAGGGGGCATTTTGAAAAATGGGTCAGTCCATTTTCATAATGGATAATATTAACATGTGTTTGTTATTGCACTTACTTGATCTGATAATGCCTATTGACCTTGACTGAGGTCAGTATGTGGGCCTCACATTAATCCCATTCTTTCTTACAGTCTCTCATTACCTCTGGATGTGTAGAACACCTGGATTTCTTGGACAAGATTGGAGACCCTACAGACGTTTTTGTTCCTTTTGAAGAGAAAACTGTTGGTACCAGTTTCAAGAGTCTGACAGAGATTCCTAATTTACCTGAACTGAATGATGCCATGCTAAGATTTAACGAAGAGGTAAAAGCCATCAATGGCCTAGCTGGTTCTCTGTAGATCAATGAACTGGTTCTCCCCTAATCAATTGCTTGGTTCTCCTCATATCGGAATCGTCAGCTTGGTAATGTGCAAATGCTTTTTATGATACATTGCAGTTACGGACTTGGACACTGTTAGTAATTAAATCAAACTGTCTGACCATCTGGGTTTGAATGTACTGCTGATTAACAGATTTATAGGGAATACTATTTGTTACTGATCAGGGGTGTAAGGCAATTTAGCTCCGGTTGTATTTCAGTGCACCCTGGGGTGGAAGCCCCAAGTTTGTACTGAAATACTACCCTGAATAAATTATTGTACATCCCAGATAGTCTTAGTTTTTGTCCCCAAGTAATTTAGATTTAAACAAATTCAAGTCCTTTCCACTGTTACCATGATACATTTGTAATAAAAAATCCGTTGTAACCATGTACTTATTTACGCCCTGGCTAAGTAGCCAATCAGAACAGGAAGAAAGGTGACATGTCAGGCCTAACACTACTCCGGACTTGTATTCATACATAATGTTAGTTTGTGGGGCCCTTGAGTTTTAAAATCATGTTTATCTCAATATTGAAAATTGAAATACTTACACAATGTCCACCCCTTGGTTTTTTTTACCTAGAACTTCAACATTTCATATTCGACATTTTTTTGTATAGTACAATGTGGGTCACTTTGCACTTGACAAGTGTATCATTGAATAACTTTTAAAGTGATGACTTAACAATGATGCTGATTGGATGAAAAATCGTTTGATTTCTTAGTCAAAAAAAATTTCATCCAGAGTTCATCTGCACTAAGCACACAGGACTACTTTCCTCTGGAATGTGTCTTCCCCGTTCTAATTTTAGCGCTATTTATAGAACGGGGATTTCCACACAGGCATTGTAAACGAAATGTATTCGTTTGATGCATCATTGCAACCATGGATATTTAACAAATAGAATGAAGCAATATTCCGTGGTTAACAAATAGAATGAAGCAATATTCCGTGGTTAACAAATAGAATAAAACAATATTCCGTGGTTAACAAATAGAATAAAACAATATTCCGTGGTTAACAAATAGAATAAAACAATATTCCGTGGTTAACAAATAGAATAAAACAATATTCCGTGGTTAACAAATAGAATAAAACAATATTCCGTGGTTTGCGACGATGTGTTTGATACTACCAAGAATAAACACAACCATTTATGAATAAAGTACAAATTAATTTAAAGAAACAACACACATAGGCCTAGTGATGACATGGCAGAATAGTCAACTTAATGACGTAGGACACTGACTGGTAGAAGTAGACAGATTGTAAACACGAGTTCCCAGTATGTATCGTCTGCTTTACGAGTTCGATAACATGACGGAGCAAGCAGCGACTTTTGATCTAGGAGATATTAATGAAATTGAACTGCGTTATATGGGGCTGAGTCAATGAGGGAAATTTAGATGAAGAGTTGTTGAGCTTTTTACTTGATATTGAAATGGAGCAGAGTCGTATTCCACCGTTCCTATGACACAACCAGTGTTCAACGTCTCCTCGAACACAATGCAGCATACATTCAGTCACCACTTGTTCTCTTCCTTTACAAGCTTTTAACCATTGCACCTTTAATTTGGCGTATAATCCATTTAATTCTGCACAGTAACTCCACCTGACCAGAACGCCCAGTTAGTTTTGTTGTTGTTTTCATTGTTATGGATGGGTATTCCTACGCACCATTTCAAAAGTTAATTCAAGCTTTTAGATAAGAGAAACTATTTGTTTTTAGCCGAGTTGCAACGAAGTTGAACTCGGCTATTGGTTTGGTGATGCGGGCGGGCGTCAACAATTGGTTTCCGGATGATAACTCGAAAAGTTTACAATCTAATCAAATGAAACTTTGATATATTGTTGGGTACCAGGTAAGGAAGACCCCTATTAATTTTGGAGAAAATAGGTCAAAGTTCAAGGTGACTGACCGAAAATAGAATGAAAATTTCAGAAAAATTTGGTTTCCGGATGATAACTCAGAAAGTTTAAATCCGAATTCAATGATACTTAAACATATTGTTATGTACCAGGTAAGGAAGACCCCTATTGATTTTGGAGAAAATAAGTCAAAGGTCACGGTGACTAAAAATAGAATAAAAATTTCAGAAAAATTTGGTTTCCGGATGATAACTCAGAAAGTTTAAATCCGAATCCAATGATACTTAAAGATTTTGTTATGTACCAGGTAAGAAA
The DNA here is from genome assembly GCF_947568905.1 of Ostrea edulis. Classification (NCBI taxonomy): domain Eukaryota; kingdom Metazoa; phylum Mollusca; class Bivalvia; order Ostreida; family Ostreidae; genus Ostrea; species Ostrea edulis. The sequence goes on along the minus strand of NC_079164.1, from coordinate 15,436,613 downwards.
GACCCCTATTGATTTTGGAGAAAATAGGTCAAAAATCAAGATCACAGTGACCGAAAATAGATTAAAAATTTTAAAAAAATTTGGTTTCAGGAGGATAACTCGAAAATTTTTAATTTGAATCAAATGAAACTTGGATATATTGTTGGATACCAGCAAAGCAAGGCCCCTATTGATTTTGAAGAAAAAAGGTCAAAGGTCAAGGTCACAGTGACTGAAAATAGATTGAAAACTTCAGACAAATATGGTTTCTGGACAGTAACTCGAAAAGTTTAAAACTGAATCAAATGAAACTTTGTTATATTGTTGGTTAACAGGTTAGGAAGACCCCCTATTGATTTTGGAGAAGAAAGGTCAAGGTCACAGTCCTGAAAAAAGATTGATAATTTTAGAAATATTTGGATCTGCATGATAACTCGAAAAGTTTAAATCCAAATATTCACAATTATAACTATGCCACATCATTCCTGACTTTACAATGTATCCCATGCAACTCGGCTCCTGCACCCCTGGGTGCATATATTGATTTTTCTATTTAAAAAACATAATTAAATGATAAGAAATAAAACTTATAATTCTTTATTTGATGCATGTATCAAACAAAAAATTGGACAGAAAACTTTTTCATCAATGCACTACGCTACGCACTCTGTACGTGACAACTTTTGTATAGTACATTGTTGGTCTCTCAAAATTTGACAAATTTTTGTGTAGTTATTTGTGGGTGTGTCCATTCATGACAAGTTTTATATAGTACCAAATACTTTAGATTAAATCAGTTAGAATGGAATAAGGCATGTTGGATAGCCTCAAAAATGCATAAATATGACAAATTAACCATCTTATCAAGTGAATAAGATTTGTCACAACATCAGACCGTACAGCTTTAAGGCTGATTTAAATAGATGGGGAAGAACTCATGTTTCACCATGACATCTGGTTTTCAGGATCTTGCCCGGAAACCCAACTGGGACCTGATCAACATGTTGAAATCTACAGACGGGATCATTTCTCAGAGTCAGATCCTGAAGGTGCTGTTTCAGAGGGAGGGTGCCCACTTCTGGATTGAGGGCGAGTCTATCACCCAGAAAATGGAGCGTCTGATCCATCAGGCCGGACTCTACAAGGAGTGGTCAGCTGTCCGGCTACAGTCTGCTCTACTGCGCAAAACTGTGGACAGTCTTGCTCCATCGGTCACCACAATACTGGTCAGGGGAAAACAGGTAATCACTTCATACATGCACAAGTACATCACATGTAGGTAATCTCATCATATAGAGGGAATGACATCACACACAGATAATCACATGTAGGTAATCTCATCATACACAAGGAATGACATCACACAAGGATAATCCTGTGCAGAATTATGCTTTAAAAACTGTCTTTAGCTGCTAAAGGAATTTAACACACTATGACAATGTTCAGGAAAGGTGCTGTGATATCTCAATGTGCAGAGTCACAGTAAACATTGGTGTGTAAGCCATGTGTAAGGTATGTGACTGTATATAAACAAAATGACTATGTAGGTGACAGTGGGGATCTATGGCCATGAGGAGGAGGTGCTGGACAAGCCTGTGAGCCCAGGGTACCTCCAGGACCTCATCTTTAAGATCTGCTTGCCACACAACATCCAGGAAGCCGTTCTACAGCAGGAACTCATTCTGGGAATAGGGAAGTTGATCGCAACTGCACCTGATCTGTTTGAAGGAATTCTGAAAATCAGAATAGGGTAAAATGCTGCTTTTTCATCAAATATAAGAGTAGTCTAGAGTTATTTACAGTAGAAGTTGTGAACGAGATACCAGAATTAATGCAGATAAAAATGTTAAACTTGGATATCTTCATTTTCCTCAGGCTTATAAGTTTTGTTCTTGGAATTACATGTATATTGTAATGTAAGTAACCCTGGTATAGATTTATTTCAAAATTTTCTTATGTTGAAGAATTTCGAGGATTAAATATTGTGTAACAAGAATATTTCACTCATATGGAGACGTCACCATTGCCGGTAAAGGCTGTAAAATTTAGGCCTATGCTTGGCGCTTATGGCCATTGAGCAGGGAGGGATCTTTATTGTGTCACACCTGCTGTGAGACGGGACCTTGGTTTTTGCGGTCTCATTGGAAGGACCGCCCCAATTAGTCACCTCTTACAACAAGCAAGGGGCTACTGAAGACCTAATCTAACCCGGATCCCCACAGATCAGTATAACAAAATTATTCTTTGTAAAAATATATCATGTAGACAGACAGTTGATGGGTTTGGCAAGAGAAATTAAATTTTTTGGTTTTTATAGGTCCTCTGAACCTATTTTCTAGAATATGAATATGAGAAAAAACATTTTGATACACCTATCTTCCAGATTGAAGATCTACTTGATTTTTGTTTTAAGATTACATGTTTTCAACTTACCAGTAAATTCTCTAGTAAACATTTGATAAGGCATAACAAATCTGAAGTTGTATTGTAACCCAGATTAGGGTCATTTTGAAAATGTCACTGGAAGAGAAGAGATTAAATTGGCTTTCAAATAGCATCTTTGATGAAAATTATCACACCTTGCTAACTTTCTAGAGTAAGGCTATTTGCACACGGGCAAGTTCATGGAAGGAAAAGTGTAAAAAAAAAAATCAAAAAATCCTCCAACCATATTCCAAAAACAGAGTGGCCTTGACACAAAAAATGCTTGTCACATGTGTATGTCTTGATATTAGTCCAAGGTCATTTGAACAATAGCAAGGTCACTGGGAGAAATGGTACAAAATTGTTGTACTGATATTTTATTCTTTAGAGAAGAAAAACTTTATACAATCATGTTCTACAGATAAGGTATTATCATTATCTTAGACACGGGTAATGTCAAATCAGTGAGAAAACATTGCAAACTTTTTTGTCAAGGCTACTTTTTTGTAACAGAGAAACATAGTGGTCGCATACTTGACCTGATAAGTTGCTTTTGACTAATCACTGTATGTATTTTGACCTTCCATTAAGATAATTTATGGCAGGCTATTATCACAATGATTAGAATTGTAGTCTGATCCATGGAGCTTATAGAAGATATTTTTGAAATATGACCCAGTTTGAAAAGGGTATTAGGACATCAAATGGATGCCTACACATCCTTTGAATTTTTAGTAAACTGAATTTTGGGCCTCTGTTATACATGTATGTAGTTTTTCCTCATCCAACCCAAAATGTTTAGACCACAATCCTTAAAACTAAAACTTCAATTTGTCTTGCCTTCATCAAAAACAGACAGATGGTGTATGTTTTAAATTCAACAATATAAATTTTTTATAAACTTTTCTATTTTTGTAGCTGGTTTGTGCGAGCAATGCGGTTTGAACTGGAACAGGATGAGGAGGGAGTTGAACTCCATGACCTTTCTCCTAATGATGTCAAGGCCATTTTGATCGCTGTTCTGGTGAGGAATGTGTATGATGCGGACCTAAGGACTCCTCTACAGAAACGACAGCTAGACGGTGCCCTGAATAGAGTCCCCAAGGACTTCTATGACAGGGTGTGGTCCATTCTGGAGAAAACTCCATACGGCATCAAAGTAGCTGGCTACCTCCTGCCACAGGTACTGCTATGTAGATTGGCTCATGTTTTATTATCGTCATCAGCCTCCTGTGACAGGTGCTGTGGTGTATATTAGGGCAGGTTTCATAGTGATTGCCTACCACCTGTGACAGGTGCTGTGGTGTATATTAGGGCAGGTTTCATAGTGATTGCCTACCACCTGCCGCGGATATTGTGGTGCAGATAAGATTTTATGCAGCAAGTGTTTGTGTTAGAAGAACATGATACAATGTACAGCATTTGACATTTACTTAACATTTATAGCTTATTCCACTTCATCACACCCCTGCTGATTTCTGCTGAAAACTAAAACTTGCAACTATCCTGGATATCACTGATTTCTGTTGTATGTGGTGGTCTGTCAGTCTAGAAAGACTACTGTGGTGGAATCATTTAAATTTATGGGGTCAATTTTCGTGAATTGCTTGATTTTTAACAGTTCGTGGGACATGATTTCATTGATTTGTGTGTTTTAAGAAAGATAACTCTGCATTCGACCTACGTATTGGAATTCAATCATTCGACAATAATGACGGACCGGAACATGTGTAAATCGACCTTAAAACATCCACCTTGAAACCGATACATGTTAATAGTCACAAATGTCCCGATCTCTTCACGAGTGGCTTCCAAAATGTTGGATTGTGTAATTAGTATTTCATTGAACCGCACTGTTTATAACTGTTAGTTAATTGTCTATACTTTGTATATATTTAATTTACCTAGGCATAAAATAAATGCATGTACATTTTTTTTATATGATCACTGAAACTTTTTTTCTATATACGATGCATTAAAAATTTTGATTTTAAAAATTCCACAAAAACTGAGTCCACATGAATTCTAATGATTTCACAGAATTGCCAGGATGCTGAGAATGTGAATTAGATTTTTAATGTTGGACATGTATCCTTCATAAACCACTGTCTGACAACCAAATAGACAGAGACTGTCATTACTTAGATATGCAATAACACCACACCCCCACCCCACCTAGGCCAGATCAATTCTCCTTAGATTAGCAGTTCCCTTTATATTTGTGATTCCCCTTAGATTTGCAATTCCCCTAAGATTTGTAGTTCCCTTTAGATTTGTAGTTCCCCTTAGATTTGCGATTCCCCTTAGATTTGTAGTTCCCCTTAGATTTGCGATTCCCCTTTATAGTTTTGACTGTTCATTAGATGCACTTCTTTTCCAGCAACCAACACTGTCAGACATGACTATGTATGAACTGAACTTTTCTCTGCTGGTGGAGCAAATGTTGAGCAAGATTGTAGACCCAGCTTACAGACAGATTATGGTGGAGGTAGGGGAAAAATTACCACATTGTACAGCATTACAATACAACTCATGGAGAAGAGCTTCAATGTTTTGCTTTACATTTTACTTTCCAAAAAGTGCTTTCAAAGAAAAATAGATATGTATTAAATTGACCATTAATAAGACTGCTTGGATATATCTAATCCATTGTTTGGGACCAGGGTTGTCTTGTTTTTACATTAGTAACACTTTGAAATTTGTAGGACATGGGGGGGGGGGGGGATACATTGTGTTGCATCCATAAGATATAATCTGGTGAATATAAGAGGGAGCTTTTTCCTTGTACATCGTATTGAGTGCTGATTTTGTCCTATTTCAGACATTTATGGTGGTATCCACCATGTTAGACAGAAATCCGGAGGCTACCTTTGATCAAGCCGTGAACATGGACAGGGTAGGTAACAATAGATAGAGTATCAGGAAATACTTAGGATTACATGTACAATTCTATGTCCCCATAATTGGAGATTTGGGGTATATAGTTTTTGGTCTGTTTGTCCACAAAAACTTTAACCTTAGCCATAACTTTTGAATGGATGGTGATAGGGCTTTCATATTTCACGTGTACATTCTTTGTGACAAGACTTTTATTTGGGTACCAAAATGTATGTTCTTCACCTTCAAGTTTGACCTACTTTTGGAAAACTTAAACCTAGACCATAACTTTTGAATAGTTAGTGATATAGCTTTCATATTTCACATGCATTCCTTGTGACAAGACCTTTCTTTGGGTACCATAAATAGTTTGCTGCCACACAGATGCATCAGTGTTTCACAAACACATCTTGGTCTGTGTAGTTATAGTAGGTAGAATTTGTCAAACATCCCTTAACCTATACATTTAAGACAGTTATGTTTTCTTAAATTTCACAAATTTATGGCAGAGGTTTAGTCTTCAATTTTGTTAACGATGTGTACAACAAATATTGACACCCGAGGCAAGGTTAATTTTGTCATTGAGAGACAACAAATATTAACACTTGAGGCAGAGGTTAATATTGTTACCAAGTGACAACAAATATTGACACTAGAGGCAGTTATCTAGTGAGATGAGTGTGTCAGGTTTTTGTCAAAGTTAACAGAGACTGAAAGAGAGGTCCCTTATCTAATCAAGCTCTAAATTTGTACAGCAAACTTACGGCTCATACAATTTTTTATAAATAGCTCATCTTGACTTAGAACTAAGGTAATTTCCCCTGGTATTTAAGATAGAATTTTTGTTTATGGTGAAGAGGTTTATAATGTTTTGGCCTCTGTGCCTATGGACATTTTCTTTTTAGTGCATTTAATTGAATATGTTAAACAAAATTTAATTATTTAAATTGGAACATCACCAGCTCCAAGAGAAGTGCCACAAATTTTTATATACATGTATGCATGGTGTTCAAGGTCATCTTCTATAAATACGTAATGTTTCTTTTTTGCATCACATTTTGTTACACTGGGCCACAGATTTCAACGTCATTTCTATTGTCAGACAAATTGAAAAGCTTACCAGATTAATTTAATAATAATAAAACTTTCATGTTGCAGATGATATATTTCTAATGTCAGACATATTTAAAAGCTTACCAGATTAATTTAATAATAATAAAACTTTTGTGTTGCAGATGGTATATTTCTAATGTCAGACATATTTAAAAGCTTACCAGATTAATTTAATAATAATAAAACTTTCATGTTGCAGATGATATATTTCTAATGTCAGACATATTTAAAAGCTTACCAGATTAATTTAATAATAATAAAACTTTCATGTTGCAGATGATATCTGATGCTTTTGAGGCCTTTCAGCGAGATCTTAATAAGAGCGAGGGGCACGAGAAACAGGACGACATGACAAAGTTCTTCAACACGCCACCTCATGTCAAGCAGGGAACGTCTAGGTACCTCACTAAAGCGGTCATCAACAGTCTGCTGGACGGAGAAATGAAAGTCGAGTCTGAAGACATGTGCCTCCTCGCATGACATCACCTGTCTGTCAAGCAACTAATGACCTATTACCAAACCTGTTGCGATTCCATGTGTATTGTTAAAACTGTTCATTCGTTGTAGAATTAATTGGCAGTTAAGGTGATCCATTATGAAATGAAGTATTGTTTCATTTTGCTAATGATTTGGATTGATGGAAGAGTCTACCACAATTTTGAGTTTTGCTGAGAAAGCAAATGACTTTGTTGTAATAATGATACGCTTTGATCTGATGAAAACTTGCTTGTTATAGTGAGTCTTTAATAGAGTACTTTCCTTCCCAAAGCTTGATTATGTATTTATGAAGAAATAAATTTTGTTATTGTTTGCAACATACTTGTATATTTTATTGAACGTGTAATGTGTTATTACTTGCCTTTCATTACTACTTATTTGTAGGGAAACACAATGTGCCAGGTGCATTTTTATACACACACTAGATGAAATCCCGTGCAAGCGCGGGAAATCACAATTAGATTATATTCTATAGAGGAAGGACTTTTTAAATGCGTGTTTGAATTGTTGCGAATTGTTGCATTGAATGAACAATATTTTTAATTCAAATGAATTTAAGAGCAATTTTTTAATAATTGCATGCATTAGTTATATTTATTGATTGATGGTGCAGGGGTTTCAGCAGTTTCATTTAAAGTCAGCATTTTGCAAATTCTATGGTCGTTATAACGATTTAGTTTGCCAATACAACCTATCATTGGGTCAAATACTGTCTAATGTGTTTCGTACCGATTGTTAGGCCGTTCATGGCACTCCAATTTGCGGATAATTCTGTTTACCTGATCAAGATATAGGGCTCACAGCGGATGTGACCGGTCGACAGGGGATGCTCCTCCAAGGCACCTGATCCCACCCCTGATATATCCAGGGGTCCATGTTTGCCCAACTCTTTATTTTGTATTGCTTATAGGAGTTATGAGATTGATCACTGTTCGTTATCTTCACCTTTCATACAGTAAATAAAACTTTGATTATTAGGAAGTCACTTGGAGCTCCAAATTAAATGTTCCTCATGTAATATAAATGGTCTCTCTCCGTATTGAAAATTAGATAATGATTTTACGAATGCAATTGTAATCCGTCATGCCGATAGCTGACCAAAGACAAAATGAACAGTCGTTCATGATTTCGAAATTTAAAACTCAGTATTGCGAATGTGTTTATAATGGTAGTTTTTGTTCAGTGCGACAATTTAAGGGCAAAATTATGAAAACACTTTTCTTCTCGTCAAATGCAATAATTGAAAACAATGCACTATATGAATGCCGGGGGGAGGGGGGGGGGGGGGTCCAGGAATTTCTGAAAGGGGGGGGGGTGTTCTACCATTAAGTTTAGTTTTCAAAGGAGGAAGAGTTCCACCCTCAAAATGCGTGATATTTACCCATTTTTAGCAAACAATTTTTGACGAAAGGAGGGGGGGGGTGTTCCACCACTGGAATGACAAACAGAAAAACTGCTATATTTTAAACAGTGGCCTGATTTCTTGGACATTGTCGGGTGGTGTACAACCAAATTTCGGTAAAATGTTTTAAGTTATGAGGCGCAAACTTCCCAGAAAAGTCCCGGACCATTCGATATTTGACATATTGGACAGTTCTCGACTTATTACTTACTTTCAAGATCTGTGTCATCACAAAACATGTTCAACCAAAATAAAAACTTTTTTGTGTTTATCCATGTGTTTGTACATATCAGTAACTGTTAATGAATTATTACAAAAAGCTAGTTGTAACAGTGACTTCTATAATCATGGGGAAAAAATTAACATTGAAAATATCAAATTAATATTGTATTTGAAAATTTATTGACGTGTCAGTCTGTCAGATGGTTGGTATCAGGAGGTGGGGTGTCCATGTATAAGTAATATAATTATAAATCTTCATGATAAATATGGGCCTAGTCAAAACTATTATAAGTAGAACACGGAACACCTACACAATTTTATGCTGATCATGTTGTAAACCGATTGCAGGAAAGTCCCGAGAATGTGCGATTGGTTGT